>NW_027602123.1:0-48889 GCF_053455715.1 Rhinoraja longicauda | reverse complement strand
AAGTTGTGCAAGTCACTTAACATACACAGATCAGCATGGGGCCCCTATTCCCTCCCTCCCCCCCCTTCCCCCCTCAACCCCTTCCTCCCCACTCCTTCCCACCTCCATCCCCACTCCCTCCCCCCCTCCTCCCCAACTCCCCTCCCCACCTCCCTCACCCCTCCTCCCCTAACTCCCCCCCCCCTCCCTCCTTCCCTCCATCCTCCCCCCCCTCCCTCCACCCTTCCATCCCTCTCCCCCTCCCCCCTCCTTCCACCCTCCCTCCCCCCTTCTGGTTACAAAGGAAACCCTACGGGGACGGGCCCAACGGGGAAAGAGGGGTACTGGGAAAAGGGGAGGTCCCCCTCCCTCCCCTCCCCCCTCCCCCTCCCCCCTAACCCTCTCCCTCCCCCTTCCCCCCTCCCCTCCTCCCTCCACACCTCCCTCCTCCCTCCCTCCCCTCCTCCCGGTTACAATGGAAACCCTACGAGGACGGGCCCAACGGGGAAAGAGGGGTACTGGGAAAAGGGGAGGTCCCCCTCCCTCCCCCCTTCCCCCCTCCCTACCCCCTCCCTCCCCTCTCCCTCCCCCTTGCCCCTTCCCCCCTCCCCCTCCCCTCCCCCCTCCACACCTCCCTCCTCCCTTCCCTCCCCCCCACTCCCCTCCCGGTTACAATGGAAACCTTACGAGGACGGGCACAACGGGGAAAGAGGGGTACTGGGAAAAGGGGAGGTCCCCCTCCCTCCCCCTTCCACCCTCACCCCTTCCCCCCACCCCTCCCCCCTCTCCCTCCCCCCCTCCCTCCACCTCCCCCCCTTCCCCCCTCCCCCTCCCTCCCCCTCCCCTCCTCCCTCCACACCTCCCTCTTCCCTCCCTCCCCCCCTCCCTCCCTGCCTCACGGTTACAATGGAAACCCTACGAGGACGGGCCCAACGGGGAAAGGGGTGTGCTGGGGAAAGGGGGGGGGAGAGTAAGAGTGTATCTGGGGGAGAGAGAATGGGGGGGTCTGAGAATGGGGACTGGGGAGGGGGACAACAGGGGGCTTGGTGGTTTGGGAAAGAAGAGTACTGGGAAAAGGGGAGGTACCCCTCCCTCCCCACTCTCCTCCCTCCCTCATCCCTCCCTCCCTCCCGTCCCAGCAGCGCTGACCGCCGGGAGGTGTAGTCGCCGTCGCCTCTCCCGCTGTTTGATTTCATTTATAACAAAGACATTTATTTAAAATGAGGAATGTGATTTTCATTAAGTTTGATTTATTTATTTTAAAAAAGCTGATGCTCTATAAATAAGTTTATTTCCTTTTCAACAAAGAACGCTGTTTATTTTAAAGTAAAATAGACCCTCCCCCCACCCCCCTCCCTCCCCTCTCCCTCCCCATCCCCCTCCCCTCCTTCCCCCTCCCTCCCCCTCAATCCCAACCTCCATCACCACTCAGCCCCTAACTCC
Organism: Rhinoraja longicauda; assembly: GCF_053455715.1. Lineage (NCBI taxonomy): Eukaryota > Metazoa > Chordata > Chondrichthyes > Rajiformes > Arhynchobatidae > Rhinoraja > Rhinoraja longicauda. The sequence continues at coordinate 47,467 of NW_027602123.1, read as the reverse complement.
CCCCCTCCCTCCTTCCCTCCATCCCACCCTCCCCCACTCCCTCCCAACTCCCTCCACCCTTCCATCCCTCTCCCCCTCCCCCCTCCTTCCACCCTCCCTCCCCCCTCCCGGTTACAATGGAAACCCTACGGGGACGGGCCCAACGGGGAAAGAGGGGTACTGGGAAAAGGGGAGGTCCCCCTTCCCCCCTCAACCCCTTCCTTCCCACCTCCATCGGCACTCCCTCCCCCCTCCTCCCCCTCCCTCCCCAACTCCCTCCCCCCTCCCCCTAACTCCCCCCCTCCCTCCTTCCCTCCATCCCTCCCTCCCCAATCCCTCCCCCCTCCCTCCACCCTTCCATCCCTCTCCCCCCTCCTTCCACCCTCCTCCCCCCTCCCGGTTACAATTTAAACCCTACGAGGACGGGCCCATCGGGGAAAGAGGGGTACTGGGAAAAGGGGAGGTCCCCCTCCCTTCCCCCTTCCCCCTCCCCCTCCCCCCTCCCTCCCCCTCCCCCCCTACCCCCTCCCTCCCCTCCCCTCCTCCCTCCACACCTCCCTCCTCCCTCCCTCCCCTTCCCTCCCTCCCCTCCTCCCGGTTACAATGGAAACCCTACGAGGACGGGCCCAACGGGGAAAGAGGGGTACTGGGAAAAGGGGAGGTCCCCCTCCCTCCCCCTTACACGCTCCCTCCCTCCCCCTCCCCCTCTCCCTCCCCCCTCCCCTCCCCCCCTCCCTCCCCCTCCCCTCCTCCCTCCACACCTCCCTCCTCCCTCCCCCCTACCCCCCCTCCCTCCCCTCTCCCTCCTCCCCCTTCCCCCTCCCTCCCCCTCCCCTCCTCCCTCCCCCTCCCCTCCTCCCTCCACACCTCCCTCCTCCCTCCCTCCCCCTTCCCTACCTCCCCTCCTCCCGGTTACAATGGAAACCCTACGACGACGGGCCCAACGGGGAAAGAGGGGTACTGGGAAAACGGGTGGTCCCCCTCCCTCCCCCCTTCCCCCCTCCCTACCCCCTCCCTCCCCTCTCCCTCCCCCTTGCCCCTTCCCCCCTCCCCCTCCCCTCCCCCCTCCACACCTCCCTCCTCCCTTCCCTCCCCCCCACTCCCCTCCCGGTTACAATGGAAACCTTACGAGGACGGGCACAACGGGGAAAGAGGGGTACTGGGAAAAGGGGAGGTCCCCCTCCCTCCCCCTTCCACCCTCACCCCTTCCCCCCACCCCTCCCCCTCTCCCTCCCCCCTCCCTCCACCTCCCCCCCTTCCCCCCTCCCCCTCCCTCCCCCTCCCCTCCTCCCTCCACACCTCCCTCTTCCCTCCCTCCCCCCTCCCTCCCTGCCTCACGGTTACAATGGAAACCCTACGAGGACGGGCCCAACGGGGAAAGGGGTGTGCTGGGGAAAGGGGGGGGAGAGTAAGAGTGTATCTGGGGGAGAGAGAATGGGGGGGTCTGAGAATGGGGACTGGGGAGGGGGACAACAGGGGGCTTGGTGGTTTGGGAAAGAAGAGTACTGGGAAAAGGGGAGGTACCCCTCCCTCCCCACTCTCCTCCCTCCCTCATCCCTCCCTCCCGTCCCAGCAGCGCTGACCGCCGGGAGGTGTAGTCGCCGTCGCCTCTCCCGCTGTTTGATTTCATTTATAACAAAGACATTTATTTAAAATGAGGAATGTGATTTTCATTAAGTTTGATTTTATTTATTTAAAAAAAGCTGATGCTCTATAGATAAGTTTATTTCCTTTTCAACAAAGAACGCTGTTTATTTTAAAGTAAAATAGACCCTCCCCCCACCCCCCTCCCTCCCCTCTCCCTCCCCATCCCCCTCCCCTCCTTCCCCCTCCCCTCCCCCCTCCACTCCACCCTCCCCTCCCCCCCTCCCTCCCACTTCCCTCCCTCCCATCCTCCCGGTTACAATGGAAACCCTACGAGGACGGGCCCAACGGGCCCACTCGGTCTAGTATAATACTAAAAACTCTGCGGTCCAACATTCCGTATGTATATACGGAAGATTCCGTGTGTATATACGGAAGATTCCGAAGATTTCTGTCCATAACTTACAAACCCTACTCCTCCCTGAAGGTACACCAAAGCGCTACGATTTTTGTACCGCCATATTCACCATTAACATGGGCAACTATTGTAAGTACTTTCGTTCAAATTGAAGCTACCTTTTTAAAGCTAGAGAGATATTAAAGTTAAAATTTCTCATTTCTAACCCTTTTCTTGAAGGGGCTTCAGCGCGTGATGTCACAATGGCACCCGTGCACCAATGAGAGATCAGCTCGCGATGGACAAGCAGCTGCTATTGGGTGTTTACTACTTTAAATTTACATGATTTTTTTTCTGACCTTTTTTTTCAAGGTCTTCAGCTTGTGACGTCACAATGCTTGTGTGAGATGTTGCAACATTGTTGCGAAAAGCAACTGCCAGTTTTTTAAAGTTGTGCGAGTCACTTAACATACACAGATCAGCATGGGGCCCCTATTCCCTCCCTCCCCCCCTTCCCCCCTCAACCCCTTCCTCCCCACTCCTTCCCACCTCCATCTCCCCTCCCTCCCCCCTTCCCCCCTCCCCCTCCCTCCCCCTCCCCCTCCACCCTCCACACCTCCCTCCCTCCCCCTTCCCTCCCTCCCCTCCTCCCGGTTACAATTGAAACCCTACGAGGATGGGCCCAACGGAGAAAGAGGGGTACTGGGAAAAGGGGAGGTCCCCCTCCCTCCCCTTCCCCTCCCCTCCCCCCCTACCCCTCTCCCTCCCCCCTCACCCCACTTCCCCCCTCCCTCCCCTCTCCTCTCCCTCCCCCCTCCCCCACCTCCCCTCCTCCTCCCTCCCCCTCCCCTCCCTCCCTCCCTCCCCCTTCCCTCCCTCCCTCCCTCCTCCCGGTTACAATGGAAACCCTACGAGGACGGGCCCAACGGGAAAGAGGGGTACTGGGAAAAGGGGAGGTCCCCCTCCCTCCCCCCTTCCCCATCCCATCCCATCCCCCCTCCGTCCCCTCTCCCGCCCCCTTCCCCCCCTCCCCTTCCCCCTCCCTCCCCTCCTCCCTCCACACCTCCCTCCTCCCTCCCTCCCTCCCCTTCCCTCCCTCCCATCCTCCCAATGCTTGTGTGAGATGGTTGCAACATTGTTTCGAAAAGCAACTGACAGAAGCACTAAGTAGCCGCGAATGTTTCAAAACCAGCACTTAACCGCGAATGTTTTTTTAAAAGCACTTAACCGCGAATGTTTCAAAACCAGCAATTAAAAAGCACTTATTTTTTTTAAAGTTTTTTTTTTTATTCCAAGAGAATGGGGGGGGTCTGAGAATGGGGACTGGGGAGGGGGACAACAGGGGTCGTTGCGGTGGGGGCTTGGTGGTGGGGGAAAGAGGGGTACTGGGAAAAGGGGAGGTCCCACTTCCCCCTCAACCTCTTCCTCCCCCCTCCTTCCCACCTCCATCCCTACTCTCTCCCCCCTCAATCCCAACCTCCATCACCACTCAGCCCCTAACTCCCCCCTCCCTCCTTCCTCCATCCCACCCTCCCCCAATCCCTCCCCCCTCCCTCCACCCTTCCATCCCTCTCCCCCTCCCCCCTCCTTCCACCCTCCCTCCCCCCCCTCCCGGTTACAATGGAAACCCTACGAGGACGGGCCCAACGGGGAAAGAGGAGTACTGGGAAAAGGGAGGTCCCCCTCCCTCCCCCCTTCCCCCTCCCCTCCCCCCTCTCCCTCCCCCTCCCCCCCTACCCCCCTCCCTCCCCTCCCCCCTCCCTCCCCTCCCCTCCTCCTTCCACACCTCCCTCCTCCCTCCCTCCCCCTTCCCGCCCTCCCCTCCTCCCGGTTACAATGGAAACCCTACGAGGACGGGCCCAACGGGGAAAGAGGGGTACTGGGAAAAGGGGAGGTCCCCCTCCCTCCCTCCCTCCCTCCCCTCTCCCTCCCCCCCTTCCCTCCTCCCTTCCCCCCTCCCCTCCCCCCTCCCATCCCCCCCTCTCCCCCCTCCCTCCCCTAACCCCCTCCCTCCCCCTCTCCCTCCCCCCTCCCCTCCCCCTCCCTCCCCTCCTCCCTCCCCCTTCCCTCCCCCAACCCTCCCCCTTTCTTCCCCTCCCGGTTACAATGGAAACCCTACGAGGACGGGCCCAACGGGCCCACTCGGTCTAGTATAATACTAAAACTCTGCGGTCCAACATTCCGTATGTATATACGGAAGATTCCGTATGTATATACGGAAGATTCCGAAGATTTCTGTCCATAATTTACAAACCCTGCTCCTCCCAGACGGTACACCAAAGCGCTACGATTTTTGTACCGCCGTATTCACCATTGACGTGGGCAACTATTGTAAGTACTTTCGTTCAAATTGAAGCTACCTTTTTAAAGCTAGAGAGATATTAAAGTTTAAATTTTCATTTCTAACACTTTTCTTGAAGGGTCCAAACCCTACTCCTCCCAGACGGTACACCAAAGCGCTACGATTTTTGTACCGCCGTATTCACCATTAACATGGGCAACTATTGTAAGTACTTTCGTTCAAATTGAAGCTACCTTTTTAAAGCTAGAGAGATATTAAAGTATAAATTTTCATTTCTAACCCTTTTCTTGAAGGGGCTTCAGTGCGTGATGTCACAATGGCACCCGTGCACCAATGAGAGATCAGCTCGGTTTTAAATTTACATCTTCAGCTTGTGACGTCACAATGCTTGTGTGAGATTGTTGCAACATTGTTGCGAAAAGCAACTGCCAGTTTTTTAAAGTTGTGCAAGTCACTTAACATACACAGATCAGCATGGGGCCCCTATTCCCTCCCTCCCCCCCTTCCCCCCTCACCCCTTCCTCCCCACTCCTTCCCACCTCCATCCCCACTCCCTCCCCCCCTCCTCCCCAACTCCCTCCCCACCTCCCTCACCCCTCCTCCCCTAACTCCCCCCCCCTCCCTCCTTCCCTCCATCCTCCCCCCCCTCCCTCCACCCTTCCATCCCTCTCCCCCTCCCCCCTCCTTCCACCCTCCCTCCCCCCCTTCTGGTTACAAAGGAAACCCTACGGGGACGGGCCCAACGGGGAAAGAGGGGTACTGGGAAAAGGGGAGGTCCCCCCTCCCTCCCCTTCCCCCCTCCCCTCCCCCTCCCCCTCCCCCCTAACCCTCTCCCTCCCCCTCCCCTCCCCCCTTCCCCTCCTCCCTCCACACCTCCTCCTCCCTCCCTCCCCTCCTCCCGGTTACAATGGAAACCCTACGAGGATGGGCCCAACGGGGGAAAGAGGGGTACTGGAAAAGGGGAGGTCCCCCTCCCTCCCCCCTTCCCCCATCCCATCCCCCCTCCCTCCCCTCTCCCTCCCCCCCGTTCCCCCTCCCCTTCCCCCCTCCCTCCACACCTCTCTCCTCCCTCCCTCCCCTTCCCTCCCTCCCATCCTCCCAATGCTTGTTTGAGATGGGTGCTACATTGTTTCGAAAAGCACCACTAACAGATCGCAGTGAGAAGCACTATGTGACCGTGAATGTTTCAAACAAGCACTTAAAAAAGCACTTATCTTTTTTAAAGTATTTTTTTTTATTGCAAGTCACTTAACATACACAGATCAGCATTGGGCCCCTATGCTCGTGGGCCACCGGGGCAAGTGTTTCGAAAAAAGCACTGAGAGTGTGTCTGGGGGGAGAGAGAGAATGGGGGGGGGGGGTCTGAGAATGGGGACTGGGGAGGGGGACAACAGGGGTCATTGCGGAGGGGGCTTGGTGGTGGGGGAAAGAGGGGTACTGGGAAAAGGGAGGTCCCACTTCCCCCCTCAACCCCTTCCTCCCCCCTCCTTCCCACCTCCATCCCCACTCCCTCCCCCCTCCCTCCCCCCTCAATCCCAACCTCCTTCACCACTCAGCCCCTAACTCCCCCCCTCCCTCCTTCCCTCCATCCCACCCTCCCCCACTCCTCCCCCTCCCTCCACCATTCCATCCCTCTCCCCCTCCCCCCTCCTTCCACCCTCCCTCCCCTCCTCCCGGTTACAATGGAAACCCTACGAGGACGGGCCCAATGGGGAAAGAGGGGTACTGGGAAAATGGGAGGTTCCCCTCCCTCCCCCCTCACTCCCCCCTCCCTCCCTTCTCCCTCCCCCCCCTCCCTCCCCCTCCCCTTCCCCCCTCCCTCCCCTTCCCCCCTCCCCCCTCCCTCCCCCTCCCCCCTACCCCCTTCCCTCCCCTCTCCCTCCCCCCCTTCCCCCCTCCCCTCCCCCTCCCTCCCCCTCCCCTCCACACCTCCCTACTCCCTCCCTCGAAAAGCAACTGACAGAAGCACTAAGTAGCCGCGAATGTTTCAAAACCAGCACTTAACCGCGAATGTTTTTTAAAAAAGCACTTAACCGCGAATGTTTCAAAACAAGCAATTAAAAAGCACTTTTTTTTTTAAAGTATTTTTTTTTATTCCAAGAGATGGGGGGGTCTGAGAATGGGGACTGGGGAGGGGGACAACAGGGGTCGTTGCGGTGGGGGCTTGGTGGTGGGAGAAAGAGGGGTACTGGGAAAAGGGGAGGTCCCACTTCCCCCTCAACCTCTTCCTTCCCCCTCCTTCCCACCTCCATCCCCACTCTCTCCCCCCTCAATCCCAACCTCCATCACCACTCAGCCCCTAACTCACCCCTCCCTCCTTCCCTCCATCCGACCCTCCCCCACTCCCTCCCCCCCTCCCTCCACCCTTCCACCCCTCTCCCCCTCCTTCCACCCTCCCTCCCCCCCTCCCGGTTACAATGGAAACCCTACGGGGACGGGCCCAACGGGGAAAGAGGGGTACTGGGAAAAGGGGAGTTCCCCTCCCTCCCCCTCCTCCCTCCCCTCCCCCCCTACCCCTCTTCCCCCCTCCCCCTCCCCTCCCCCCCTCCCTCCCCCTCCCCTCCTCCCTCCACACCTCCCTCCACACCTCCCTCCTCCCTCCCTCCCCCCCTCCCGGTTACAATGGAAACCCTACGAGGACGGGCCCAACGGGGAAAGAGGAGTACTGGAAAAGGGGGAGGTCCCCCTCCCTCTCCCCTTCCCCCTCCCCTCCCCCATCCCCTCTCCCTCCCCCTCCCTCCCCCTCCCCCCTACCCCCCTCCCTCCCCTCCCCCCTCCCTCCCCTCCCCTCCTCCCTCCACACCTCCCTCCTCCCTCCCTCCCCCTTCCCGCTCCCCTCCTCCCGGTTACAATGGAAACCCTACGAGGACGGGCCCAACGGGGAAAGAGGGGTACTGGGAAAAGGGGAGGTCCCCCTCCCTCCCTCCCCCCTACCCACCTCCCTCCCCTCTCCCTCCCCCCTTCCCTCCTCCCTTCCCCCCTCCCCTCCCCCCCTCCCATCCCCCCCTCTCCCCCCCTCCCTCCCCCCCTACCCCCCTCCCTCCCCTCTCCCTCCCCCCCTCCCCTCCCCCCCTCCCTCCCCTCCTCCCTCCCCCTTCCCTCCCCCAACCCTCCCCCTTTCCTCCCCTCCCGGTTACAATGGAAACCCTTACGAGGACGGGCCCAACGGGCCCACTCGGTCTAGTCTATATACTACTAAAACGGAAGATTCCGTATGTATATAAGGAAGATTCCGAAGATTTCTGTCCATAACTTACAAACCCTACTCCTCCCTGAAGTTACACCAAAGCGCTACGATTTTTGTACCGCCATATTCACCATTAACATGGGCAAGCGGCTGCTATTGGGTGTTTACTACTTTAAATTTACATGATTTTTTTTCTGGCCTTTTTTTCAAGGTCTTCAGCTTGTGACGTCACAATGCTTGTGTGAGATGTTGCAACATTGTTGCGAAAAGCAACTGCCAGTTTTTTAAAGTTGTGCGAGTCACTTAACATACACAGATCAGCATGGGGCCCCTATTCCCTCCCTCCCCCCCCTTCCCCCCCTCAACCCCTTCCTCCCCACTCCTTCCCACCTCCACCCCCCCTCCCTCCCCCCCTTCCCCCTCCCCTCCCCCCTCCCTCCCCCTCCCCCTCCACCCTCCACACGTCCCTCCCTCCCCCTTCCCTCCCTCCCCTCCTCCCGGTTACAATGGAAACCCTACGAGGATGGGCCCAACGGAGAAAGAGGGGTACTGGGAAAAGGGGAGGTCCCCCTCCCTCCCCTTCCCCTCCCCTCCCCCCCTACCCCTCTCCCTCCCCCCTTCCCCTCCCCTACCCCTCTCGCCTCCCCCCTTCCCCTCCCCTCCCCCCCTACCCCTCTCCCTCCCCCCTCACCCCCCTTCCCCCCTCCCTCCCCCCTCCCTCCCCCTCTCCCTCCCCCTCACCCCCCTTCCCCCTCCCCTCCCCCTCCCTCCCCCTCCCCTCCCTCCACACCTCCCTCCTCCCTCCCTCCCCCTTCCCTCCCTCCCCTCCTCCCGGTTACAATGGAAACCCTACGAGGACGGGCCCAACGGGGAAAGAGGGGTACTGGGAAAAGGGGAGGTCCCCCTCCCTCCCCCCTTCCCCATCCCATCCCCCCTCCGTCCCCTCTCCCGCCCCCTTCCCCCCCTCCCCTTCCCCCCTCCCTCCCCTCCTCCCTCCACACCTCCCTCCTCCCTCCCTCCCCTTCCCTCCCATCCTCCCAATGCTTGTGTGAGATGGTTGCAACATTGTTTCGAAAAGCAACTGACAGAAGCACTAAGTAGCCGCGAATGTTTCAAAACCAGCACTTAACCGCGAATGTTTTTTTAAAGAGCACTTAACCGCGAATGTTTCAAAACAAGCAATTAAAAAGCACTTATTTTTTTTAAGTATTTTTTTTTATTCCAAGAGAATGGGGGGGGGGGTCTGAGAATGGGGACTGGGGAGGGGGACAACAGGGGTCGTTGCGGTGGGGGCTTGGTGGTGGGGGAAAGAGGGGTACTGGGAAAAGGGGAGGTCCCACTTCCCCCTCAACCTCTTCCTCCCCCCTCCTTCCCACCTCCATCCCCACTCTCTCCCCCCTCAATCCCAACCTCCATCACCACTCAGCCCCTAACTCCCCCCTCCCTCCTTCCCTCCATCCCACCCTCCCCCAATCCCTCCCTCCACCCTTCCATCCCTCTCCCCCTCCCCCTCCTTCCACCCTCCCTCCCCCCCTCCCGGTTACAATGGAAACCCTACGGGGACGGGCCCAACGGGGAAAGAGGGGTACTGGGAAAAGAGGAGATCCCCCTCCCTCCCCTCCCCCCTTCCCCCCTGCCCCTCCCCCCCTCCCTCCCCCTCCCCATCTCCCTCCACACCTCCCTCCTCCCTCCCTCCCCCCCTCCCGGTTACAATGGAAACCCTATGAGGACGGGCCCAACGGGGAAAGAGGGGTACTGGGAAAAGGGGAGATCCCCCTCCCTCCCCTCCCCCCTACCCCCTTCCCCCTCCCCCTTCCCCCTTCCCCTCCCCCCCTCCCTCCCCCTCCCCTCCTCCCTCCACACCTCCCTCCTCCCTCCCTCCCCCCCTCCCGGTTACAATGGAAACCCTATGAGGACGGGCCCAACGGGGAAAGAGGGGTACTGGGAAAAGGGGAGGTCCCCCTTCCCCCCTCAACCCCTTCATCCCCCCTCCTTCCCACCTCCATCCCCACTCCCTCCCCCCCTCCTCCCCCTCCCTCCCCAACTCCCTCCCCCCTCCCCCCTAACTCCCCCCTCCCTCCTTCCCTCCATCCCTCCCTCCCCAATCCCTCCCCCCCCTCCCTCCACCCTTCCATCCCTCTCCCCCCTCCTTGAAACCCTACGAGGACGGGCCCAACGGGGAAAGAGGAGTACTGGGAAAAGGGGAGGTCCCCCTCCCTCCCCCCTTCCCCCTCCCCCCTCTCCCTCCCCCCTACCCCCCTCCCTACCCTCCCCCCTCCCTCCCCTCCCCTCCTCCTTCCACACCTCCCTCCTCCCTCCCTCCCCCTTCCCGCCCTCCCCTCCTCCCGGTTACAATGGAAACCCTACGAGGACGGCCCAACGGGGAAAGAGGGGTACTGGGAAAAGGGGAGGTCCCCCTCCCTCCCTCCCCCCTACCCACCTCCCTCCCCTCTCCCTCCCCCCTTCCCTCCTCCCTTCCCTCCCCTCCCCCCTCCCATCCCCCCCCTCTCCCCCCTCCCTCCCCCTAACCCCCTCCCTCCCCCTCTCCCTCCCCCCTCCCCTCCCCCTCCCTCCCCTCCTCCCTCCCCCTTCCCTCCCCCAACCCTCCCCCTTTCCTCCCCTCCCGGTTACAATGGAAACCCTACGAGGACGGGCCCAACGGGCCCACTCGGTCTAGTATACTACTAAAACTCTGCGGTCCAACATTCCGTATGTATGGATGTATATGTGTATGTACGCAAAGATTCCGAAGAGTTTCTGTCCATAACTTACAAACCCTACTCCTCCCTGACGGTACACCAAAGCGCTACGATTTTTGTACCGCCATATTCACCATTAACATGGCCAACTATTGTAAGTACTTTCGTTCAAATTGAAGCTACCTTTTTAAAGCTAGAGAGATATTAAAGTTTAATTTTCATTTCTAACCCTTTTCTTGAAGGGGCTTCAGCGCGTGATGTCACAATGGCACCCGTGCACCAATGAGAGATCAGCTCGGTTTTAAATTTACATCTTCAGCTTGTGACGTCACAATGCTTGTGTGAGATTGTTGCAACATTGTTGCGAAAGGCAACTGCCAGTTTTTTAAAGTTGTGCAAGTCACTTAACATACACAGATCAGCATGGGGCCCCTATTCCCTCCCTCCCCCCCCTTCCCCCCTCAACCCCTTCCTCCCCACTCCTTCCCACCTCCATCCCCACTCCCTCCCCCCCTCCTCCCCAACTCCCTCCCCACCTCCCTCACCCCTCCTCCCCTAACTCCCCCCCCCTCCCTCCTTCCCTCCATCCTCCCCCCCTCCCTCCACCCTTCCATCCCTCTCCCCTCCCCCCTCCTTCCACCCTCCCTCCCCCCTTCTGGTTACAAAGGAAACCCTACGGGGACGGGCCCAACGGGGAAAGAGGGGTACTGGGAAAAGGGGAGGTCCCCCTCCCTCCCCTCCCCTCCCCCCTCCCCCTCCCCCCTAACCCTCTCCCTCCCCCTTCCCCCCTCCCCTCCTCCCTCCACACCTCCCTCCTCCCTCCCTCCCATCCTCCCGGTTACAATGGAAACCCTACGAGGACGGGCCCAACGGGGAAAGAGGGGTACTGGGAAAAGGGGAGGTCCCCCTCCCTCCCCCCTTCCCCCCTCCCTACCCCCTCCCTCCCCTCTCCCTCCCCCTTGCCCCTTCCCCCCTCCCCCTCCCCTCCCCCCTCCACACCTCCCTCCTCCCTTCCCTCCCCCCCACTCCCCTCCCGGTTACAATGGAAACCTTACGAGGACGGGCACAACGGGGAAAGAGGGGTACTGGGAAAAGGGGAGGTCCCCCTCCCTCCCCCTTCCACCCTCACCCCTTCCCCCCACCCCTCCCCCTCTCCCTCCCCCCCTCCCTCCACCTCCCCCCCTTCCCCCCTCCCCCTCCCTCCCCCTCCCCTCCTCCCTCCACACCTCCCTCTTCCCTCCCTCCCCCCTCCCTCCCTGCCTCACGGTTACAATGGAAACCCTACGAGGACGGGCCCAACGGGGAAAGGGGTGTGCTGGGGAAAGGGGGGGGGAGAGTAAGAGTGTATCTGGGGGAGAGAGAATGGGGGGGTCTGAGAATGGGGACTGGGGAGGGGGACAACAGGGGGCTTGGTGGTTTGGGAAAGAAGAGTACTGGGAAAAGGGGAGGTACCCCTCCCTCCCCACTCTCCTCCCTCCCTCATCCCTCCCTCCCTCCCGTCCCAGCAGCGCTGACCGCCGGGAGGTGTAGTCGCCGTCGCCTCTCCCGCTGTTTGATTTCATTTATAACAAAGACATTTATTTAAAATGAGGAATGTGATTTTCATTAAGTTTGATTTTATTTATTTTAAAAAAGCTGATGCTCTATAAATAAGTTTATTTCCTTTTCAACAAAGAACGCTGTTTATTTTAAAGTAAAATAGACCCTCCCCCCACCCCCCTCCCTCCCCTCTCCCTCCCCATCCCCCTCCCCTCCTTCCCCCTCCCCTCCCCCCTCCACTCCACCCTCCCCTCCCCCCCTCCCTCCCACTTCCCTCCCTCCCATCCTCCCGGTTACAATGGAAACCCTACGAGGACGGGCCCAACGGGCCCACTCGGTCTAGTATATATAATACTAAAACTCTGCGGTCCAACATTCCGTATGTATATACGGAAGATTCCGTATGTATATACGGAAGATTCCGAAGATTTCTGTCCATAACTTACAAACCCTGCTCCTCCCAGACGGTACACCAAAGCGCTACGATTTTTGTACCGCCGTATTCACCATTGACATGGGCAACTATTGTAAGTACTTTCGTTCAAATTGAAGCTACCTTTTTAAAGCTAGAGAGATATTAAAGTTTAAATTTTCATTTCTAACACTTTTCTTGAAGGGGCCAAACCCTACTCCTCCCAGACGGTACACCAAAGCGCTACGATTTTTGTACCGCCGTATTCACCATTAACATGGGCAACTATTGTAAGTACTTTCGTTCAAATTGAAGCTACCTTTTTAAAGCTAGAGAGATATTAAAGTATAAATTTTCATTTCTAACCCTTTTCTTGAAGGGGCTTCAGTGCGTGATGTCACAATGGCACCCGTGCACCAATGAGAGATCAGCTCGGTTTTAAATTTACATCTTCAGCTTGTGACGTCACAATGCTTGTGTGAGATTGTTGCAACATTGTTGCGAAAAGCAACTGCCAGTTTTTTAAAGTTGTGCAAGTCACTTAACATACACAGATCAGCATGGGGCCCCTATTCCCTCCCTCCCCCCCTTCCCCCCTCAACCCCTTCCTCCCCACTCCTTCCCACCTCCATCCCCACTCCCTCCCCCCCTCCTCCCCAACTCCCTCCCCACCTCCCTCACCCCTCCTCCCCTAACTCCCCCCCCCTCCCTCCTTCCCTCCATCCTCCCCCCCTCCCTCCACCCTTCCATCCCTCTCCCCCTCCCCCCTCCTTCCACCCTCCCTCCCCCCCTTCTGGTTACAAAGGAAACCCTACGGGGACGGGCCCAACGGGGAAAGAGGGGTACTGGGAAAAGGGGAGGTCCCCCTCCCTCCCCTTCCCCCCTCCCCTCCCCCCTCCCCCTCCCCCCTAACCCTCTCCCTCCCCCTCCCCTCCCCCCCTCCCCTCCTCCCTCCACACCTCCTCCTCCCTCCCTCCCCTCCTCCCGGTTACAATGGAAACCCTACGAGGACGGGCCCAACGGGGAAAGAGGGGTACTGGGAAAAGGGGAGGTCCCCCTCCCTCCCCCCTTCCCCCATCCCATCCCCCCTCCCTCCCCTCTCCCTCCCCCCCGTTCCCCCTCCCCTTCCCCCCTCCCTCCACACCTCTCTCCTCCCTCCCTCCCCTTCCCTCCCTCCCATCCTCCCAATGCTTGTTTGAGATGGGTGCTACATTGTTTCGAAAAGCACCACTAACAGATCGCAGTGAGAAGCACTATGTGACCGTGAATGTTTCAAAACAAGCACTTAAAAAGCACAACGGGGAAAGAGGGGTACTGGGAAAAGGGGAGGTCCCCCTCCCTCCCTCCCCCCTACCCACCTCCCTCCCCCCTCCCCCCTACCCACCTCCCTCCCCTCTCCCTCCCCCCCTTCCCTCCTCCCTTCCCCCCTCCCCTCCCCCCTCCCATCCCCCCCTCTCCCCCCTCCCTCCCCCCTACCCCCCTCCCTCCCTTCTCCCTCCCCCCTCCCCTCCCCCCCTCCCTCCCCTCCTCCCTCCCCCTTCCCTCCCCCAACCCTCCCCCTTTCCTCCCCTCCCGGTTACAATGGAAACCCTACGAGGACGGGCCCAACGGGCCCACTCGGTCTAGTATACTATTAAAACTCACTTCTTGTGTATATTTTTTTTGGGGGTTTGACCTGGTATGCGCGTAACAACGGTTTCTCTGATTTCGTCAAAACGGTGAACCGTAGCGCCACGATTTTTGCACCACCTTAATCACCACGCGGTTATCTGCTGGAAAATTATTTTTTATTTAATTCGGTCGCATGTTTTTTAAGTTACAGAGGTTTTAAAGCGCTCCCCCCCCCCCCCCTAATTTATAGGGGGCGCTGTGGTGCGGATTTATTGAAGGTCTTCAGCTTGTGATGTCACAATGCCCCTGTGAGATGAGCTCGAGCTGACCCCCGTCCCCCCCCCCTTCAGCGTGTGATGTCACAATGGACAAGCAGCTGCTATTGGGTGTCTACTCTTTACAAATTTACATCTTTTTATTTTAAACCTTTTTTTTCAAGGTCTTCAGCTTGTGACGTCACAATGCTTGTGTGAAGCAGCTGATTGTTTTTTAAAGTTGTGTTTTTTATTGCAAGTCACTTAACATACACTCCTTCCCACCTCCATCCCCACTCCCTCCCCCCCTCCTCCCCAACTAACTCCCCATCCCTCCCCACCTCCCTCACCCCTCGGGATCGGGCCCAAGGGGGAAAGAGGGGTATTGGGAAAAGGGGAGGTCCCCCTCCCTCACCCCTTCCCCCTCCCTCCCCCATACCCCCTCCCTCCCCTCCCCCCTCCCCTCCCCCTCTCTCCCCCTCCCCTCCCCCCTCCACACCTCCACACCTCCCTCCTCCCTTCCCTCCCCCCCACTCCCCTCCCGGTTACAATGGAAACCCTACGAGGACGGGCCCAACGGGGAAAGAGCGGTACTGGGAAAAGGGGAGGTCCCCCTCCCTCCCCCTTCCCCCCTCCCCTCCCCCTCCCTCCCCCCCTACCCTGCTCCCTCCCCTCTCCCCCCCTTCCCCTCCCCCTCCCCCCCTTCCCCTCCCCCTCCCCTCCTCCCTCCAGATCAGCATGGGGCCTCTATGCTCGTGGGCCACCGGAGCAAGTGTTGCGAAACAGCACTTGGAGTGTGTCTGGGGGAGAGAGAGAATGGGGGGGGTCTGAGAATGGGGACTGGGGAGGGGGACAACAGGGGTCGTTGCGGAGGTGGCTTGGTGGTGGGGGAAAGAGGGGTACTGGGAAAAGGGTAGGTCCCCCTTCACCCCTCAACCCCTTCTTCCCCCCTCCTTCCCACCTCCATCCCCCCTCCCTCCTTCCCTCCATTCCTCCCTCCCTCCCCCAATCCCTCCCCCCTCCCTCCACACTTCCATCCCTCTCCCCCTCCCCCCTCCTTCCACCCTCCCTCCCCCCTCCCTCCTTCCCTCCATCCCTCCCTCCCCCAATCCCTCCCCCCTCCCTCCACCCTTCCATCCCTCTCCCCCTCCCCCTCCCCACTCCTTCCACCCTCCCTCCCCCCTCCCGGTTACAATGGAAACCCTACGGGGACGGGCCCAACGGGGAAAGAGGGGTACTGGGAAAAGGGGTGGTCCTCCTCCCTCCCCCTTCCACCCTCCCTCACCCTCCCCCCCCTCCCCCCCTACCCTCCTCCCTCCCCTCTCCCTCCCCCCTCCCCCCCTTCACTCCCCCCTCCCCTCTCCCCTCCCTCCCCCCCTCCCCTCCTCCCTCCACACCTCCCTCCTCCCTCCCTCCCCCTTCCCTCCCTCCCCTCCTCCCGGTTAAAATGGAAACCCTACGAGGACGGGCCCAACGGGGAAAGAGGGTACTGGGAAAAGGGGAGGTCCCCCTCCCTCACCCTTCCCCCCTCCCCTCCCCCCTCCCTACCCCCTCCCTCCCTCCCCCCCCTTCCCCCCTCCCTCCCCCTCCCCTCCTCCCTCCACACCTTCCTCCACACCTCCCTCCCCCTTCCCTCCTCCCTCCCTCCCCCTTCCCTCCCTCCCCTCCCCTCCCTCCCCTCCCCTCCTCCCGGTTACAATGGAAACCCTACGAGGACGGGCCCAACGGGGAAAGAGGGGTACTGGGAAAAGGGGAGGTCCCCCTCCCTCCCCCCTCCCCTCCCCCCTTCCCCCCTCCCCTCCCCCCTTCCCCCCTCCCCTCCCCCCTTCCCCACTCCCCTCCCCTCTCCCTCCCCCCTCCCCCCACCCCCCTCCCTCCCCCCCTTCCCCCTCCCCTCCCCCCCTCCCCCCTTCCCCCCTTCCACCCTCCCCTCCCCCCCATCCCTCCCTCCCTCCCCCTTCCCTCCCTCCCCCTTCCCTACCCCCCACTCCCCTCCCGGTTACAATGGATCCCTACGAGGACGGGCCCAACGGGCACACTCGTGCTAGTATACTATTAAAACTCACTTCTTGTGTATATTTTTTTTTGGGGTTTGACCTGGTATGCGCGTAACAACGGTTTCTCTGATTTCGTCAAAACGGTGAACCGTAGCACCACGATTTTTGCACCACCTTAATCACCACGCGGTTATCTGCTGGAAAATTATTTTTTATTTAATTCGGTCGCATGTTTTTTAAGTTACAGAGGTTTTAAAGCGCTCCCCCCCCCCCCCCTAATTTATAGGGGGCGCTGTGGTGCGGATTTATTGAAGGTCTTCAGCTTGTGATGTCACAATGCCCCTGTGAGATGAGCTCGAGCTGACCCCCCTCCCCCCCCCTTCAGCGTGTGATGTCATAATGGACAAGCAGCTGCTATTGGGTGTCTACTCTTTACAAATTTACATCTTTTTATTTTTAACCTTTTTTTTCAAGGTCTTCAGCTTGTGACGTCACAATGCTTGTGTGAGATGGGTTCAACATTGTTGCGAAAAGCAGCTGATTGTTTTTTAAAGTTGTGTTTTTTATTGCAAGTCACTTAACATACACAGATCAGCATGGGGCCCCTATGCTCGTGGGCCACCAGGGCAAGTGTTTCGAAAAAAGAAAGGGGAGGTCCCCCTTCCCCCCTCAACCCCTTCCTCCCCACTCCTTCCCACCTCCATCCCCACTCCCTCCCCCCCTCCTCCCCAACTCCCTCACCATCCCTCCCCACCTCCCTCACCCCTCGGGGACGGGCCCAACGGGGAAAGAGGGGTACTGGGAAAAGGGGAGGTCCCCCTCCCTCCTTCCCCCCTCCCTCCACCTCCCCCCTTCCCCCCTTCCCCCCTCCCCTCCCACCCCTTCCCCCCTCCCCTCCCCTCCTCCCTCCCTCCCCGCCTCCCGGTTACAATGGAAACCATACGAGGACGGGCCCAACGGGGAAAGAGGGGTACTGGGAAAAGGGGAGGTCCCCCTCCCTCCCCCCTTCCCCCTCCCCTCCCCCTTCCCCCTCCCCTCCCCCTTCCCCCTCCCCTCCCCCCCACTCCCCTCCCGGTTACAATAGAAACCCTACGAGGACGGGCCCAACGGGGAAAGAGGGGTACTGGGAAAAGGGGAGGTCCCCCTCCCCCCTTCCCTCCCCCCTCCCACCACCTCCCCCCCTTCTCCCCTCCCCCCCTTCTCCCCTCCCCCCTTCTCCCCTCTCCCCCTTCCCTCCCCTCCTCCCTCCACACCTCCCTCCTCCCTCCCTCCCCGCCTCCCGGTTACAATGGAAACCCTATGAGGACGGGCCCAACGGGGAAAGAGGGGTACTGGGAAAACGGGTGGTCCCCCTCCCTCCCCCCTTCCCCCTCCCTCCCCCTCCCCCTACCCCCTCCTTCCCCCCCTTCCCCCCTCCCCCCTCCCTCCCCCTACCTCCCCCTCCACACCTCCCTCCTCCCTTCCCTCCCCCCCCCACTCCCCTCCCGGTTACAATGGAAACGCTACGAGGACGGGCCCAACGGGGAAAGAGGGGTACTGGGAAAAGGGGAGGTCCCCCTCTCTCCCCCTCCCCTCCCCCCCTCCCCTCCCCCTCCCCCTCCCCTCCTCCCTCCACTCCTCCCTCCCCTTCCCTCCCTCCCCTCCTCCCGGTTACAATGGAAACCCTACGAGGACGGGCCCAACGGGGAAAGAGGGGTACTGGGAAAAGGGGAGGTCCTCCTCCCTCCCCCCCTACCCCCCTCGCTCCACTCTCCCCTCCCCTCCCCTCTCCCTCCCCCTCCCTCCCCCTCCCCCCTACCCCCCTCCCTCCCCTCCCCTCCTCCTTCCACACCTCCCTCCTCCCTCCCTCCCCCTTCCCGCCCTCCCCTCCTCCCGGTTACAATGGAAACCCTACGAGGACGGGCCCAACGGGGAAAGAGGGGTACTGGGAAAAGGGGAGGTCCCCCTCCCTCCCTCCCCCCTACCCACCTCCCTCCCCTCTCCCTCCCCCCCTTCCCTCCTCCCTTCCCCCCTCCCCCCTCCCATCCCCCCCTCTCCCCCCTCCCTCCCCCCTACCCCCTCCCTCCCCTCTCCGTCCCCCCTCCCCCCCTCCCTCCCCTCCTCCCTCCCCCTTCCCTCCCCCAACCCTCCCCCTTTCCTCCCCTCCCGGTTACAATGGAAACCCAACGAGGACGGGCCCAACGGGCCCACTCGGTCTAGTATACTACTAAAACTCAGATCTTGAAGCGGAGTTTGTATGTATATTCCACTGATGAGGCTGAAGGCAATTCCGGCAAAACGGTGAACCGTAGCGCCACGATTTATGAACCGCCTTAATCAGCATGCGGTTCGCTGCTGGAAAATGATATTTTTATTTAATTCGGACGCATATTTTTGAAGTTACAGAGGTTTAAAAGTGCTGCCCCCCCTGATTTATCGAAGTTTTGACAGAAGGGGGCGCTGCGGTGCGGATTTATTCTTCATTGTGATGTCACAATGCCCCTGTGAGATGAACTCGAGCAGACCCCCCTTCCCCCCCCCGTGGTATTCATCGTGTGACGTCACAATGTCCCCCTCCCCCTTCCCCCCTCCCTCCCACCCCCTCCCCCCTCCCCTCCCCTCCCCTCTCCCTCCCCTTCCCCCCACCTCTGCCCCCTTCCTCCCCCCCCTCCTCTCCCCCACCCTCTCCTCTCCCCCCTCTCCTCTCCCCCCTCTCCTCTCCCCCCCTCTCCTCTCCCACCCTCTCCTCTCCCCCCTCTCCTCTCCCCCCTCTCCTCTCCCCCCCTCTCCTCTCCCCCTTCCCTCCCCCTCCCTTCCCCCCTCCCTTTCCCCTCCCTTCCCCCCCCTTCCCCCCTCCCTTACACCCTCTCCTCCCCTACGAGGAAACCCTACGAGGACGGGCCCAACGGGGAAAGAGGGGTACTGGGAAAAGGGGAGGTCCCCCTCCCCCTTCCCCCCTCCCTCCCACCCCCTCCCCTCCCCCCTCCCCTCCCCTCCCCTCTCCCTCCCTTTCCCCCCACCTCTGCCCCCTTCCTCCCCCCCTCCTCTCCCCCCCTCCTCTCCCCCCCTCTCCTCTCCCCCCTCTCCTCTCCCCCCCTCTCCTCTCCCCCCCTCTCCTCTCCCCCCCTCTCCTCTCCCCCCTCTCCTCTCCCCCCTCTCCTCTCCCCCCTCTCCTCTCCCCCCCTCTCCTCTCCCCCTTCCCTCCCCCCTCCCCCTCCCTTCCCCCCTCCCTTTCCCCTCCCTTCCCCCCCTTCCCCCCTCCCTTACACCCTCTCCTCCCCTCTCCTCCCCTCTCCTCTCCCCCCTCCCTCCCTCCCCACTCTCCTCTCCTCCCTACCTCATCCCTCCCTCCCTCCCTTCCCCGCAGCGCTGACCGCCGGGAAGTGTAGTCGCCGTCGCCTCTCCCGCTTCTGCTCTATAGATAAGATTAATTTCTTTTTCAAAAAAGAATGCTGTTTATTTTAAAGTAAAATAGACACCTCTCCTCTCTCCCCCCCTCTCCTCTCCTCCCCCCTCTCCTCTCCTCTCCCCCCTCTCCTCTCCCCCCTCTTCCCTCTCCTCTCCCCCCTCTCCACTCCCCCTCCACTCTTTCCTCTCCCCTCTCCTCTCCCCTCCCCCCTCTCCTCTCCCCCTCTCCTCTCCCCCCTCCTCCCCCCCTCCTCCCCCCCTCCTCCTCTCCCCCCCTCCTCCTCCCCCCCCTCCTCCTCTCCCCCCCTCCTCCTCTCCCCCCCTCCTCCTCTCCCCCTCCCTCCTCCCCCCCTCCCCCCTCCCCCCTCCCCCCCTCCTCTCCCCCCCTCCTCTCCCCCCCCCTCCTCTCCCCCCCCTCCTCTCCCCCCCCCTCCTCTCCCCCCCCTCCTCTCCCCCCCCCTCTTCTCCCCCTCCTCTCCCCTCCTCTCCCCTCCTCTCCCCCTCCTCCTCTCCCCCCCCCTCCTCTCCCCCCCCCTCCTCTCCCCCCCCCTCCTCTCCCCCTCCTCCTCTCCCCCCCCCTCCTCTCCCCCTCCTCCTCTCCCCGAAGCGGAAGTGTAGTCGCCGTCGCCTCTCCCGCTGTTTGATTTCATTTATAACAAAGACATTTATTTAAAATGAGGAATGTGATTTTCATTAAGTTTGATTTTATTTATTTTAAAAAAGCTGCTGCTCTATAGATAAGTTTATTTCCTTTTCAACAAAGAACGCTGTTTATTTTAAAGTAAAAACGCGGTTCTTTTCATTGGGTTTCACCCTCCCTGTTAGCGCCCGATTGGTTGGGTCTTTACGTGGGGTACAGTGATTGGCTCCACCATCCCTGTTAGCACCCGATTGGCTGGGTCTCTACGTGGGGTGCAGTGATTGGCTCCACCCTCCCTGTTAGCGCCCGATTGGCTGGGTCTCTACGTGGGGTGCAGTGATTGGCTCCACCCTCCCTGTTAGCGCCCGATTGGCTGGGTCTCTACGTGGGGTGCAGTGATTGGCTCCACCCTCCCTGTTAGCGCCCAATTGGCTGGGTCACTACGTGGGGTGCAGTGATTGGCTCCAACCTCACACTCGATGTGGGTGGAGCAGTTGATTTGAACTGACACCAACTGCCGTAACCAACAGTCCACCGTGCTGCTGCTGCTGGTTGAGGATAGGCTCCAGCATCGCTTAGGAGGGCAGTTTAATTGAAATACAGAAAGAATATTTATAGATAAGTTTCTTATCATTTCCAACAGAAAAATTACATTTATTTTAAATGGTACGAGATTTCCATTGCATTTAATTTTATTTTAAAAAAAAAGATAAAAGACAGAGATTTCATAGATAAGTTTACTTTCTTTTTTAACAAAAGAACATTTATTTCACATAAGTTTAATTTCATTTATAACAAAGACATAAGCTGCTGCTCTATAGATAAGTTTAATTTCTTTTTCAACAAAGAATGCTGTTTATTTTAAAGTAAAATAGACCCCTCTCCTCTCTCCCCCCCTCTCCTCTCCTCTCTCCCCCCTCTCCTCTCCTCTCTCCCCTCTCCTCTCCCCCTCTCCCCCCCCTCTCCCCTCTCCCCTCTCCCCTCTCCTCTCCCCCTCTCCCCCCTCTCCCCTCTCCTCTCCCCCCTCTCCTCTCCCCTCCCCTCTCCTCTCCCCCTCCCCTCTCCCCCCTCTCCCTCTCCTCTCCCCCTCCCCCTCTCCTCTCCCCCTCCCCCTCTCCTCTCCCCCTCTCCTCTCCCCCTCTCCTCTCCCCCCTCTCCTCTCCTCTCTCCCCTCTCCTCTCCCCCCTCTCCCCTCTCCCCTCTCCTCTCCCCCTCTCCTCTCCCCCCTCTCCCCCCTCTCCTCTCCCCCTCTCCTCTCCCCCCTCTCCCCTCTCCTCTCCCCCCTCTCCTCTCCCCCTCCCCTCTCTCCTCCCCCCTCTCCTCCCCCCCCTCCTCCCCCCCCCTCCTTCCCCCCCTCCTTCCCCCCCTCCTTCCCCCCCTCCTTCCCCCCCTCCTTCCCCCCTCCTCCTCCCCCCCTCCTTCCCCCCCTCCTCCTCCCCCCCCTCCTCCTCCCCCCTCCTCCTCCTCCCCCCTCCTCCTCTCCCCCCCTCCTCCTCTCCCTCCCCTCCTCTCCCCCCCTCCTCTCCCCCCCTCCTCTCCCCCCCTCCTCTCCCCCCCTCCTCTCCCCCCCTCCCCTCCTCTCCTCTCCCCCCCTCCCCTCCTCTCCCCTCCTCTCCCCCCCTCCTCCCCTCCTCTCCCCTCCTCTCCCCCCCTCCTCCCCCCCCCCCTCCTCCCCCCCCCTCCTCCCCCCCCCTCCTCCCCCCCCCTCCTCCCCCCCCCTCCTCCCCCCCCCTCCTCCCCCCCCTCCTCCCCCCTCCTCTCCCCGAAGCGGAAGTGTAGTCGCCGTCGCCTCTCCCGCTGTTTGATTTCATTTATAACAAAGACATTTATTTAAAATGAGGAATGTGATTTTCATTAAGTTTGATTTTATTTATTTTAAAAAAGCTGCTGCTCTATAGATAAGTTTATTTCCTTTTCAACAAAGAACGCTGTTTATTTTAAAGTAAAAACGCGGTTTTTTTCATTGGGTTTCACCCTCCCTGTTAGCGCCCGATTGGTTGGGTCTTTACGTGGGGTACAGTGAATGGCTCCACCATCCCTGTTAGCACCCGATTGGCTGGGTCTGTACGTGGGGTGCAGTGATTGGCTCCACCCTCCCTGTTAGCGCCCGATTGGCTGGGTCTCTACGTGGGGTGCAGTGATTGGCTCCAACCTCACACTCGATGTGGGTGGAGCAGTTGATTTGAACTGACACCAACTGCCGTAACCAACAGTCCACCATGCTGCTGCTGGTTGAGGACAGGCTCCAGCATCGCTCAGGAGGGCAGTTTAATCCAAATACAGAAAGAATATTTATAGATAAGTTTCTTATCATTTCCAACAGAAAAATTACTTTTATTTTAAACGGTACGAGATTTCCATTGCATTTAATTTTATTTTAAAAAAAAGATAAAAGACAGAGATTTCATAGATAAGTTTACTTTCTTTTTTAACAAAAGAACATTTATTTCACATAAGTTTAATTTCATTTATAACAAAGACATAAGCTGCTGCTCTATAGATAAGTTTAATTTCTTTTTCAACAAAGGATGCTGTTTATTTTAAAGTAAAATAGGCCCCTCTCCTCTCTCCCCCCCTCTCCTCTCCTCTCTCCCCCCCTCTCCTCTCCTCTCCCCCCTCTCCCCTCTCCTCTCCCCTCTCCTCTCCCCCCTCTCCTCTCCCCCCTCTCCTCTCCCCCCTCTCCTCTCCCCCCTCTCCTCTCCCCCCTCTCCTCTCCCCTCTCCTCTCCCCCTCTCCTCTCGCCTCTCCTCTCCCCCCTCTCCCCTCCCCCCCTCTCCTCTCCCCCCTCTCCTCTCCCCTCCCTCCCCCCTCCCTCCCCCTCCCTCCCCCTCCCCCCCCTACCCCCCCCTCCCCTCTCCCCCTCCCTCCCCCTACCCCCCCTCCCCTCTCCCCCTCCCTCCCCCCTCCCTCCCCCTCACCCCTACCCCCTCACTCCCCCCTCCCCTCCCTCCTCCCTCCACACCTCCCTCCTCCCTCCCTCCCCCTTCCCTCCCTCCCCTCCTCCCGGTTACAATGGAAACCCTACGAGGACGGGCCCAACGGGGAAAGAGGAGTACTGGGAAAAGGGGAGGTCCCCCTCCCTCCCCCCTTCCCCCTCCCCTCCCCCCTCCCCTCCCCTCTCCCTCCCCATCCCTCCCCCCTACCCTCCTCCCTCCCCCCTCCCTCCCCTCCCCTCCTCCCTCCACACCTCCCTCCTCCCTCCCTCCCCCTTCCCGCCCTCCCCTCCTCCCGGTTACAATGGAAACCCTACGAGGACGGGCCCAACGGGGAAAGAGGGGTACTGGGAAAAGGGGAGGTCCCCATCCCTCCCTCCCCCCTACCCACCTCCCTCCCCTCTCCCTCCCCCCCTTCCCTCCTCCCTTCCCCCATCCCCTCCCCCCTCCCATCCCCCCCTCTCCCCCCTCCCTCCCCCTACCCCCCTCCCCTCCCCCCTCCCTCCCCTCCTCCCTCCCCCTTCCCTCCACCAACCCTCCCCCTTTCCTCCCCTCCCGGTTACAATGGAAACCCTACGAGGACGGGCCCAACGGGCCCACTTGGTCTAGTCTATATACTACTAAAACTCAGATCTTGTGTTATATATATATATAACACTGATGTCGGCTGAATACGGCAATTCCGGCAAAACGGTGAACCGTAGCGCCACGATTTATGTACCGCCTTAATCAGCATGCGGTTCGCTGCTGGAAAATTATATTTTTATTTAATTCGGACGCATATTTTTTAAGTTACAGAGGTTTAAAAGTGCTGCCCCCCCTGATTTATCGAAGTTTTGACAGAAGGGGGGCGCTGCGGTGCGGATTGTGATGTCACAATGCCCCTGTGAGATGGACTCGAGCTGACCCCCCTTCCCCCCCACCCCAGCGGTATTCAGCGTGTGACGTCACAATGCCCCTGTGCTACATTGTTGCGAAGAGCTGTCAAGTCAAGTCCATTTTATTTTATAGCACATTTAAAAACAACCCACGTTGACCAAAGTGCTGTACATCTGATTAGGTACTAAGGAAAAAAATGAAACATACAGTAGCACACAAACAGTTCACAGCGCCTCCTCAATGAGCCTCAAACGCTAGGGAGTAGAAATAGGTTTTGAGCATGGACTTAAAGGAGTCGATGGAGGGGGCAGTTCTGATGGGGAGAGGGATGCTCTTTCCACCCTCCCCCTCTCTCCCTCCCCCCTCCCCCCTTTCCCCCCTCCCCCCCTTTCCGCCCTCCCCTTCCCCCCCTCCCTCCCCTCCTCCCTCCTCCCTCCCTCCCCCTTCCCTCCCTCCCCTCCTCCCGGTTACAATGGAATCCCTACGAGGACGGGCCCAACGGGGAAAGAGGGGTACTGGGAAAAGGGGAGAGCCCCCTCCCTTCCCCCTCCCCCCTACCCCCCCTCCCCTCTCCCCCTCCCTCCCCCTCCCTCCCCTACCCCCTCACTCCCCCCTTCCCCCCTCCCCTCCCCCCCTCCCTCCCCCCTCCTCCCTCCCTCCCCCTTCCCTCCCTCCCCTCCTCCCGGTTACAATGGAAACCCTACGAGGACGGGCCCAACGGGGAAAGAGGGGTACTGGGTAAAGGGGAGGTCCCCCTCCTCCCCCTTCCCTCCCCCTCCCCCCCCCTACCCCCCCCTCCCTCCCTCCCCTCTCCCTCCCCCTACCCCCTCCCCTCCCCCCTCCTTCCCCATCTCCCTCCACACCTCCTCCTCCCTCCACACCTCCCTCCTCCCTCCCTCACCCTTCCCTCCCTCCCCTCCCCCTCCCTCCCCCTCCCCTACCCCACTCCCTCCCCTCTCCCTCCCCCCCTTCTCCCCTCCTCCTCCCTCCCCCTCCCCTGCCCTCCTCCCTCCCTCCCCCTTCCCTCCCACGCACTCCCCTCCCGGTTACAATGGAAACCCCTACGAGGACGGGCCCCAACGGGCACACTTGAGATGGGTGCTACAGTGAGAAGCACTATGTGACCGCGAATGTTTCAAAACAAGCACTTAAAAAGCACTTATCTCTTTTTAAAGTATTTTTTTTTATTGCAAGTCACTTAACATCCACACAGATCAGCATTGGGCCCATATGCTCGTGGGCCACCGGGGCAAGTGTTTCGAAAAAAGCACTGAGAGTGTGTATGGGGAGAGAGAGAATGGGGGGGGGGGGTCTGTGAATGGGGACTGGGGACAACAGGGGTCGTTGCGGAGGGGGCTTGGTGGTGGGGGAAAGAGGGTACTGGGAAAAGGGGAGGTCCCACTTCCCCCCTCAACCCCTTCCTCCCCCCTCCTTCCCACCTCCATCCCCACTCCCTCCCCCCCTCCCTCCCCCCTCAATCCCAACCTCCATCACCACTCAGCCCCTAACTCCCCCCCCTCCCTCCTTCCCTCCATCCCACCCTCCCCCACTCCCTCCCCCCTCCCTCCACCATTCCATCACTCTCCCCCCTCCCCCCTCCTTCCACCATCCCTCCACCCCTCCCGGTTACAATGGAAACCCTACAGGGACGGGCCCAACGGGGAAAGAGGGGTACTGGGAAAAGGGGAGATCCCCCTCCCTCCCTCCCCCCTCACTCCCCCTTACCTCCCCCCTACCCCCCTCCCCTCCCCTCTCCCTCCCTCCTCCCCCCTTCCCCCCTCCCCCCCTCCCCTCCCCCTCCCTCCCCCTCCCCTCCTCCCTCCACACCTCCCTCCTCCCTCCCTCCCCCTCCCCTCCCTCCCCTCCTCCCGGTTACAATGGAAACCCTACGAGCACGGACCCAATGGGGAAAGAGGGGTACTGGGAAAAGGGGAGGTCCCCCTCCCTCCCCCTCACTCCCTTCTCCCTCCCTCCCCCTCCCCTTCCCCCCTCCCTCCCCTTCCCCCCTCCCCTCCCTCCCCCTCCCCCCTACCCCCTTCCCTCCCCTCTCCATCCCTCCCTTCCCCCCTCCCCTCCTCCCTCCCCCTCCCCTCCCCCCTCCACACCTCCCTACTCCCTCCCTCCCCCTTCCTACCCCCACTCCCCTCCCGGTTACAATGGAAACCCTACGAGGACGGGCCCAACGGGCACACTTGTTCTAGTATACTATTAAAACTCAGATCTTGTAGGTTTGTATCGGGATTTGTGTATGTATCAGTGATTCCGGCAAAACGGTAAACCGTGGCGCCACGGTTTTTGCACCGCCTTGATCACCAACCTCCCGGCTGACCGGCCGAGATATTTTCATTTAATTTGTTCGTATGTTTTTTAAGTTACAGAGGTTTTAAAGCGCTGCCCCCCCCCCCTATTGAAGTTTCATTAGGGGGCGCTGCAATGCGGATTTAGTCTTCAGCGTGTGATGTCACAATGGACAAGCAGCTGCTATTGGGTGTCTGCTCAAATTTACATCTTTTTATTTTTAACCTTTTTTTTCAAGGTCCTCAGCTTGTGACGTCACAATGCTTGTGTGAGATGGTTGCAACATTGTTGCGAAAGGCAACTGATTGCTTTTTAAAGTTGTGTTTTTTATTGCAAGTCATTTAACATACACAGATCAAGCATGGGGCCCCTATGCTCGTGGGCCACCGGGGCAAGTGTTTCGAAAAAAGAAAGGGGAGGTCCCCCTACCCCCCTCAACCCCTCCCTCCCCCCTTCCCCCCTCCCCTCCCCCCTCCCTCCCCCCTCCCTCCAACTCCCCCCTTCCCCCCTTCCCTCCTTCCCTTCCCCCCTCCCCTCCCCTCCCCCCCTCCATCCCCCTCCCCTCCTCCCTCCCTCCCCCGTCCCTCCCCGCCTCCCAGTTACAATGGAAACCCTAGGGGACGGGCCCAACGGGGAAAGAGTGGTACTGGGAAAAGGGGAGGTCCCCCTCCCTCCCCCTTCCCTCCCCCCTCCCTCACCCCTACCCCCTCCCTCCCCTCTCCCTCCCCCCTTCCCCCCTCCCCCTCCCCTCCCCCTCCTCCCTCCACACCTCCCTCCTCCCTCCCTCCCCCTTCCCTCCCTCCCCTCCTCCTGGTTACAATGGAAACCTTACGAGGTACTGGGAAAAGGGGAGGTCCCCCTTCCTCCCCCCATCCCCTCCCCCTCCCTCCCCCCTAACCCCCTCCCTCCCCTCCCTCCCTCCCCCCTCCCTACCCCCTCCCTCCACTCACCCTCCCCAATCCCCCCCTTCCCCCCTCCCCTCCCCCCTCCCACCCCTCCCCTCCTCCCTCCCTCCCCCTTCCCTCCCCCCACCCTCCCCCCACCCTCCCCCTTCCCTCCCCCCACTCCCCTCCCGTTTACAATGGAAACCCTACGAGGACGGGCCCAACGGGCACACTTGTGCTAGTCTATCTATATACTATTAAAACTCACTTCTTGTTTATAAATATGTTTGTATCCTGGGTTTGTGTATGTATCACTGATTGCGGCAAAACTGTAAACCGTCGCATCACGGTTTTTGCACCGCCTTGATCACCAACCTCCCGTCTGACCGGCCGCGATATTTTCATTTAATTTGGTCATATATTTTTTAAGTTACAGAGGTTTTAAAGCGCTGCCCCCCCTGATTTATCGAAGTTTTGACAGAAGGGGGGCGCTGCGGTGCGGATTAATCTTCATTGTGATGTCACAATGCCCCTGTGCCAAGCAGCTGCTATTGGGTGTCTGCTCTTTACAAATTTACATTTTTTAATTTTTAACCTTTTTTTTCCAAGGTCTTCAGCTTGTGACGTCACAATGCTTGGGCTACATTGTTGCGAAAAGCAAATGGTTGATTTTTAAAGTTGTGTTTTTAATTGCAAGTCACTTAACATACACAGATCAGCATGGGGCCCCTATGCTCGTGGGCCACCGGGGCAAGTGTTACGAAAAAAGAAAGGGGAGGTCCCCCTTCCCCCCTCAACCCCTTTCTCCCCACTCCTTCCCACCTCCATCCCCACTCCCTCCCCCCTCCTCCCCAACTCCCTCCCCATCCCTCCCCACCTCCCTCACCCCTCAGGGACGGTCCCAACGGGGAAAGAGGGGTACTGGGAAAAGGAGAGGTCCCCCTCCCTCCCCCCTTCCCCCTCCTCTCCCCCTCCCTCCCCCTCCTCCCTCCACACCTCCCTCCCTCCCTCTCCCTTCCCTCCCTCCCCTTCCCTCCCTCCCCTCCTACCGGTTACAATGGAAACCCTACGAGGACGGGCCCAACGGGGAAAGAGGGGTACTGGGAAAAGGGGAGGTCCCCCTCCCCCTCCCCTCCTCCCTCCACACCTCCCTCCTCACTCCCTCCCCTTCCCTCCCTCCCCTCCTCCCGGTTACAATGGAAACCCTACGAGGAAGGGC
This sequence comes from Rhinoraja longicauda, assembly GCF_053455715.1. Lineage (NCBI taxonomy): Eukaryota > Metazoa > Chordata > Chondrichthyes > Rajiformes > Arhynchobatidae > Rhinoraja > Rhinoraja longicauda. Next base: position 19,266 of record NW_027602123.1, on the reverse strand, counting down.
CCAACGGGGAAAGACAGGTACTGGGAAATGGGGAGGTCCCCCTCCCTCCCCCCTTCCTCCCTCCCTCCCCCACTCCCTCCCCCCCCTCCCTCCACCCTTCCATCCCTCTCCCCCTCCCCCCTCCTTCCACCCTCCCCCCCCCCCTCCCGGTTACAATGGAAACCCTACGAGGACGGGCCCAACGGGGAAAGAGGGGTACTGGGAAAAGGGGTGGTTCCCCTCCCTCCCCCTCCCTCCGTCTACCCCCCTACCCCTCTCCCTCCCCCTCTCCCTCCCCCCCTTCCCCCTCCCCTCCCCCCTCCCTCCCCCTCCCCTCCCTCCTCCCTCCACACCTCCCTCCTCCCTCCCTCCCCTTCCCTCCCTCCCCTCCTCCCGGTTACAATGGAAACCCTACGAGGGGTAATGGGAAAAGGGGAGGTCCCCCTCCCTCCCCCTTCCCCCCTCCCCTCCCCCCTCCCTCCCCCCTCCCTCTCCCTCCCCCCCACCCACCTCCCTCCCCTCTCCCTCCCCCCTCCCCTCCCCCCACCCCCCTTCCTCCCCCTACCCCCTCCCTCCCCTCTCCCTCCCCCCCTTCCCCCCTCCCCTCCCCCCCTCCCTCCCCCTCCCCTCCTCCCTCCCTCCCCCTTCCCTCCCCCCACTCCCCTCCCGGTTACAATGGAAACCCTACGAGGACGGGCCCAACGGGCACACTTGTGCTAGTATACTACTAAAACTCAGATGTTGTGTATATATATATATATATTCCACTGATGTCGGCTGAATACGGCAATTCCGGCAAAACGGTGAACCGTAGCGCCACGATTTTTGTACCGCCTTAATCAGCATGCGGTTCGCTGCTGGAAAATGATATTTCTATTTAATTCGGACGCATATTTTTTAAGTTACAGAGGTTTAAAAGTGCTGCCCCCCCTGATTTATCGAAGTTTTGACAGAAGGGGGGCGCTGCGCTGCGGATTTATTCTTCATTGTGATGTCACAATGCCCCTGTGAGATGAACTCGAGCTGACCCCCCTCCCCCCCCCCCCCCGCGGTATTCAGCGTGTGACGTCACAATGCCCCTGTGCTACATTGTTGCGAAGAGCTGTCAAGTCAAGTCAATTTTATTTGTATAGCACATTTAAAAACAACCCACGTTGACCAAAGTGCTGCACATCTGATTAGGTACTAAGGGAAAAAATGAAACATACAGTACACGCAAACAGTTCACAGCGCCTCCTCAATGAGCCTCAAACGCTAGGGAGTAGAAATAGGTTTTGAGCCTGGACTTAAAGGAGTCGATGGAGGGGGCAGTTCTGATGGGGAGAGGGATGCTGTTCCACAGTCTAGGAGCTGCCACCGCAAAAGCGCGGTCACCCCTGAGCTTAAGACTGGAAGCTTAGTGACCGGAAATGTTGCGAAAAGACACTGAGAGTGTGTCTGGGGGAGAGAGAATGGGGAGGGTCTGAGAATGGGGACCGGAGAGGGGGACAACGGGTCGTTGCGGAGGGGGCTTGGTGGTGGGGGAAAGAGGGGTACTGGGAAAAGGGGAGGTCCCCCTTCCCCCCTCAACCCCTTCCTCCCCCCCTCCTTCCCACCTCCATCCCCACTCCCTCACCCCCTCCTCCCCCTCTCCCCAACTCCCTCCCCCCTCCCTCCCCACCTCCTTCACCCCTCCCCCCCTAACCCCCCCCTCCCTCCTTCCCTCCCTCCCCCACTCCATCCCCCCCTCCCTCCACCCTTCCATCCCCCCCTCCCTCCACCCTTCCACCCCTCTCCCCCTCCTTCCACCCTCCCTCCCCCCCTCCCGGTTACAATGGAAACCCTACGGGGACGGGCCCAACGGGGAAAGAGGGGTACTGGGAAAAGGGGAGTTCCCCTCCCTCCCCTCCTCCCTCCCCTCCCCCCTACCCCTCTTCCCCCCTCCCCCTCCCCTCCCCCCCTCCCTCCCCCTCCCCTCCTCCCTCCACACCTCCCTCCACACCTCCCTCCTCCCTCCCTCCCCCCCTCCCGGTTACAATGGAAACCCTACGAGGACGGGCCCAACGGGGAAAGAGGAGTACTGGGAAAAGGGGAGGTCCCCCTCCCTCTCCCCTTCCCCCTCCCCTCCCCCATCCCCTCTCCCTCCCCCTCCCTCCCCCTCCCCCCTACCCCCCTCCCTCCCCTCCCCCCTCCCTCCCCTCCCCTCCTCCCTCCACACCTCCCTCCTCCCTCCCTCCCCCTTCCCGCCCTCCCCTCCTCCCGGTTACAATGGAAACCCTACGAGGACGGGCCCAACGGGGAAAGAGGGGTACTGGGAAAAGGGGAGGTCCCCCTCCCTCCCTCCCCCCTACCCACCTCCCTCCCCTCTCCCTCCCCCCCTTCCCTCCTCCCTTCCCCCCTCCCCTCCCCCCTCCCATCCCCCCCTCTCCCCCCTCCCTCCCCCCCTACCCCCCTCCCTCCCCTCTCCCTCCCCCCCTCCCCTCCCCCCCTCCCTCCCCTCCTCCCTCCCCCTTCCCTCCCCCAACCCTCCCCCTTTCCTCCCCTCCCGGTTACAATGGAAACCCTACGAGGACGGGCCCAACGGGCCCACTCGGTCTAGTCTATATACTACTAAAACGGAAGATTCCGTATGTATATACGGAAGATTCCGAAGATTTCTGTCCATAACTTACAAACCCTACTCCTCCCTGAAGTTACACCAAAGCGCTACGATTTTTGTACCGCCATATTCACCATTAACATGGGCAAGCGGCTGCTATTGGGTGTTTACTACTTTAAATTTACATGATTTTTTTTCTGGCCTTTTTTTTCAAGGTCTTCAGCTTGTGACGTCACAATGCTTGTGTGAGATGTTGCAACATTGTTGCGAAAAGCAACTGCCAGTTTTTTAAAGTTGTGCGAGTCACTTAACATACACAGATCAGCATGGGGCCCCTATTCCCTCCCTCCCCCCCCTTCCCCCCTCAACCCCTTCCTCCCCACTCCTTCCCACCTCCACCCCCCCTCCCTCCCCCCCTTCCCCCTCCCCTCCCCCCTCCCTCCCCCTCCCCCTCCACCCTCCACACGTCCCTCCCTCCCCTTCCCTCCCTCCCCTCCTCCCGGTTACAATGGAAACCCTACGAGGATGGGCCCAACGGAGAAAGAGGGGTACTGGGAAAAGGGGAGGTCCCCCTCCCTCCCCTTCCCCTCCCCTCCCCCCCTACCCCTCTCCCTCCCCCCTTCCCCTCCCCTACCCCTCTCCCTCCCCCCTTCCCCTCCCCTCCCCCCTACCCCTCTCCCTCCCCCCTCACCCCCCTTCCCCCCTCCCTCCCCCCTCCCTCCCCCTCTCCCTCCCCCTCACCCCCTTCCCCCTCCCCTCCCCCTCCCTCCCCCTCCCCTCCCTCCACACCTCCCTCCTCCCTCCCTCCCCCTTCCCTCCCTCCCCTCCTCCCGGTTACAATGGAAACCCTACGAGGACGGGCCCAACGGGGAAAGAGGGGTACTGGGAAAAGGGGAGGTCCCCCTCCCTCCCCCCTTCCCCATCCCATCCCCCCTCCGTCCCCTCTCCCGCCCCCTTCCCCCCCTCCCCTTCCCCCCTCCCTCCCCTCCTCCCTCCACACCTCCCTCCTCCCTCCCTCCCCTTCCCTCCCATCCTCCCAATGCTTGTGTGAGATGGTTGCAACATTGTTTCGAAAAGCAACTGACAGAAGCACTAAGTAGCCGCGAATGTTTCAAAACCAGCACTTAACCGCGAATGTTTTTTTAAAGAGCACTTAACCGCGAATGTTTCAAAACAAGCAATTAAAAAGCACTTATTTTTTTTAAAGTATTTTTTTTTATTCCAAGAGAATGGGGGGGGGTCTGAGAATGGGGACTGGGGAGGGGGACAACAGGGGTCGTTGCGGTGGGGGCTTGGTGGTGGGGGAAAGAGGGGTACTGGGAAAAGGGGAGGTCCCACTTCCCCCTCAACCTCTTCCTCCCCCCTCCTTCCCACCTCCATCCCCACTCTCTCCCCCCTCAATCCCAACCTCCATCACCACTCAGCCCCTAACTCCCCCCTCCCTCCTTCCCTCCATCCCACCCTCCCCCAATCCCTCCCTCCACCCTTCCATCCCTCTCCCCCTCCCCCCTCCTTCCACCCTCCCTCCCCCCCTCCCGGTTACAATGGAAACCCTACGGGGACGGGCCCAACGGGGAAAGAGGGGTACTGGGAAAAGAGGAGATCCCCCTCCCTCCCCTCCCCCCTTCCCCCCTCCCCTTCCCCCCTCCCCTCCCCCCCTCCCTCCCCCTCCCCATCTCCCTCCACACCTCCCTCCTCCCTCCCTCCCCCCCTCCCGGTTACAATGGAAACCCTATGAGGACGGGCCCAACGGGGAAAGAGGGGTACTGGGAAAAGGGGAGATCCCCCTCCCTCCCCTCCCCCCTACCCCCTTCCCCCTCCCCTTCCCCCCTCCCCTCCCCCCCTCCCTCCCCCTCCCCTCCTCCCTCCACACCTCCCTCCTCCCTCCCTCCCCCCCTCCCGGTTACAATGGAAACCCTATGAGGACGGGCCCAACGGGGAAAGAGGGGTACTGGGAAAAGGGGAGGTCCCCCTTCCCCCCTCAACCCCTTCATCCCCCCTCCTTCCCACCTCCATCCCCACTCCCTCCCCCCCTCCTCCCCCTCCCTCCCCAACTCCCTCCCCCCTCCCCCCTAACTCCCCCCTCCCTCCTTCCCTCCATCCCTCCCTCCCCAATCCCTCCCCCCCCTCCCTCCACCCTTCCATCCCTCTCCCCCCTCCTTGAAACCCTACGAGGACGGGCCCAACGGGGAAAGAGGAGTACTGGGAAAAGGGGAGGTCCCCCTCCCTCCCCCCTTCCCCCTCCCCCCTCTCCCTCCCCCCTACCCCCCTCCCTACCCTCCCCCCTCCCTCCCCTCCCCTCCTCCTTCCACACCTCCCTCCTCCCTCCCTCCCCCTTCCCGCCCTCCCCTCCTCCCGGTTACAATGGAAACCCTACGAGGACGGGCCCAACGGGGAAAGAGGGGTACTGGGAAAAGGGGAGGTCCCCCTCCCTCCCTCCCCCCTACCCACCTCCCTCCCCTCTCCCTCCCCCCTTCCCTCCTCCCTTCCCTCCCCTCCCCCCTCCCATCCCCCCCTCTCCCCCCTCCCTCCCCCTAACCCCCTCCCTCCCCCTCTCCCTCCCCCCTCCCCTCCCCCCTCCCTCCCCTCCTCCCTCCCCCTTCCCTCCCCCAACCCTCCCCCTTTCCTCCCCTCCCGGTTACAATGGAAACCCTACGAGGACGGGCCCAACGGGCCCACTCGGTCTAGTATACTACTAAAACTCTGCGGTCCAACATTCCGTATGTATGGATGTATATGTGTATGTACGCAAAGATTCCGAAGAGTTTCTGTCCATAACTTACAAACCCTACTCCTCCCTGACGGTACACCAAAGCGCTACGATTTTTGTACCGCCATATTCACCATTAACATGGGCAACTATTGTAAGTACTTTCGTTCAAATTGAAGCTACCTTTTTAAAGCTAGAGAGATATTAAAGTTTAATTTTCATTTCTAACCCTTTTCTTGAAGGGGCTTCAGCGCGTGATGTCACAATGGCACCCGTGCACCAATGAGAGATCAGCTCGGTTTTAAATTTACATCTTCAGCTTGTGACGTCACAATGCTTGTGTGAGATTGTTGCAACATTGTTGCGAAAGGCAACTGCCAGTTTTTTAAAGTTGTGCAAGTCACTTAACATACACAGATCAGCATGGGGCCCCTATTCCCTCCCTCCCCCCCCTTCCCCCCTCAACCCCTTCCTCCCCACTCCTTCCCACCTCCATCCCCACTCCCTCCCCCCCTCCTCCCCAACTCCCTCCCCACCTCCCTCACCCCTCCTCCCCTAACTCCCCCCCCTCCCTCCTTCCCTCCATCCTCCCCCCCTCCCTCCACCCTTCCATCCCTCTCCCCTCCCCCCTCCTTCCACCCTCCCTCCCCCCTTCTGGTTACAAAGGAAACCCTACGGGGACGGGCCCAACGGGGAAAGAGGGGTACTGGGAAAAGGGGAGGTCCCCCTCCCTCCCCTCCCCTCCCCCCTCCCCCCTAACCCTCTCCCTCCCCCTTCCCCCCTCTCCTCCTCCCTCCACACCTCCCTCCTCCCTCCCTCCCATCCTCCCGGTTACAATGGAAACCCTACGAGGACGGGCCCAACGGGGAAAGAGGGGTACTGGGAAAAGGGGAGGTCCCCCTCCCTCCCCCCTTCCCCCCTCCCTACCCCCTCCCTCCCCTCTCCCTCCCCCTTGCCCCTTCCCCCCTCCCCCTCCCCTCCCCCCTCCACACCTCCCTCCTCCCTTCCCTCCCCCCCACTCCCCTCCCGGTTACAATGGAAACCTTACGAGGACGGGCACAACGGGGAAAGAGGGGTACTGGGAAAAGGGGAGGTCCCCCTCCCTCCCCCTTCCACCCTCACCCCTTCCCCCCACCCCTCCCCCTCTCCCTCCCCCCTCCCTCCACCTCCCCCCCTTCCCCCCTCCCCCTCCCTCCCCCTCCCCTCCTCCCTCCACACCTCCCTCTTCCCTCCCTCCCCCCTCCCTCCCTGCCTCACGGTTACAATGGAAACCCTACGAGGACGGGCCCAACGGGGAAAGGGGTGTGCTGGGGAAAGGGGGGGGGAGAGTAAGAGTGTATCTGGGGGAGAGAGAATGGGGGGGTCTGAGAATGGGGACTGGGGAGGGGGACAACAGGGGGCTTGGTGGTTTGGGAAAGAAGAGTACTGGGAAAAGGGGAGGTACCCCTCCCTCCCCACTCTCCTCCCTCCCTCATCCCTCCCTCCCTCCCGTCCCAGCAGCGCTGACCGCCGGGAGGTGTAGTCGCCGTCGCCTCTCCCGCTGTTTGATTTCATTTATAACAAAGACATTTATTTAAAATGAGGAATGTGATTTTCATTAAGTTTGATTTTATTTATTTTAAAAAAGCTGATGCTCTATAAATAAGTTTATTTCCTTTTCAACAAAGAACGCTGTTTATTTTAAAGTAAAATAGACCCTCCCCCCACCCCCCTCCCTCCCCTCTCCCTCCCCATCCCCCTCCCCTCCTTCCCCCTCCCCTCCCCCCTCCACTCCACCCTCCCCTCCCCCCCTCCCTCCCACTTCCCTCCCTCCCATCCTCCCGGTTACAATGGAAACCCTACGAGGACGGGCCCAACGGGCCCACTCGGTCTAGTATATATAATACTAAAACTCTGCGGTCCAACATTCCGTATGTATATACGGAAGATTCCGTATGTATATACGGAAGATTCCGAAGATTTCTGTCCATAACTTACAAACCCTGCTCCTCCCAGACGGTACACCAAAGCGCTACGATTTTTGTACCGCCGTATTCACCATTGACATGGGCAACTATTGTAAGTACTTTCGTTCAAATTGAAGCTACCTTTTTAAAGCTAGAGAGATATTAAAGTTTAAATTTTCATTTCTAACACTTTTCTTGAAGGGGCCAAACCCTACTCCTCCCAGACGGTACACCAAAGCGCTACGATTTTTGTACCGCCGTATTCACCATTAACATGGGCAACTATTGTAAGTACTTTCGTTCAAATTGAAGCTACCTTTTTAAAGCTAGAGAGATATTAAAGTATAAATTTTCATTTCTAACCCTTTTCTTGAAGGGGCTTCAGTGCGTGATGTCACAATGGCACCCGTGCACCAATGAGAGATCAGCTCGGTTTTAAATTTACATCTTCAGCTTGTGACGTCACAATGCTTGTGTGAGATTGTTGCAACATTGTTGCGAAAAGCAACTGCCAGTTTTTTAAAGTTGTGCAAGTCACTTAACATACACAGATCAGCATGGGGCCCCTATTCCCTCCCTCCCCCCCTTCCCCCCTCAACCCCTTCCTCCCCACTCCTTCCCACCTCCATCCCCACTCCCTCCCCCCCTCCTCCCCAACTCCCTCCCCACCTCCCTCACCCCTCCTCCCCTAACTCCCCCCCCCTCCCTCCTTCCCTCCATCCTCCCCCCCTCCCTCCACCCTTCCATCCCTCTCCCCCTCCCCCCTCCTTCCACCCTCCCTCCCCCCCTTCTGGTTACAAAGGAAACCCTACGGGGACGGGCCCAACGGGGAAAGAGGGGTACTGGGAAAAGGGGAGGTCCCCCTCCCTCCCCTTCCCCCCTCCCCTCCCCCCTCCCCCTCCCCCCTAACCCTCTCCCTCCCCCTCCCCTCCCCCCCTCCCCTCCTCCCTCCACACCTCCTCCTCCCTCCCTCCCCTCCTCCCGGTTACAATGGAAACCCTACGAGGACGGGCCCAACGGGGAAAGAGGGGTACTGGGAAAAGGGGAGGTCCCCCTCCCTCCCCCCTTCCTCCCTTCTCCCTCCCCCCCTCCCTCCCCCTCCCCTTCCCCCCTCCCTCCCCTTCCCCCCTCCCTCCCCCTCCCCCCTACCCCCTTCCCTCCCCTCTCCCTCCCCCCCTTCCCCCCTCCCCTCCCCCCTCCCTCCCCCTCCCCTCCCCCCTCCACACCTCCCTACTCACTCCCTCGAAAAGCAACTGACAGAAGCACTAAGTAGCCGCGAATGTTTCAAAACCAGCACTTAACCGCGAATGTTTTTTAAAAAAGCACTTAACCGCGAATGTTTCAAAACAAGCAATTAAAAAGCACTTTTTTTTTTAAAGTATTTTTTTTTATTCCAAGAGAATGGGGGGGGTCTGAGAATGGGGACTGGGGAGGGGGACAACAGGGGTCGTTGCGGTGGGGGCTTGGTGGTGGGAGAAAGAGGGGTACTGGGAAAAGGGGAGGTCCCACTTCCCCCTCAACCTCTTCCTCCCCCCTCCTTCCCACCTCCATCCCCACTCTCTCCCCCCTCAATCCCAACCTCCATCACCACTCAGCCCCTAACTCACCCCTCCCTCCTTCCCTCCATCCGACCCTCCCCCACTCCCTCCCCCCCTCCCTCCACCCTTCCACCCCTCTCCCCCTCCTTCCACCCTCCCTCCCCCCCTCCCGGTTACAATGGAAACCCTACGGGGACGGGCCCAACGGGGAAAGAGGGGTACTGGGAAAAGGGGAGTTCCCCTCCCTCCCCTCCTCCCTCCCCTCCCCCCTACCCCTCTTCCCCCCTCCCCCTCCCCTCCCCCCCTCCCTCCCCCTCCCCTCCTCCCTCCACACCTCCCTCCACACCTCCCTCCTCCCTCCCTCCCCCCCTCCCGGTTACAATGGAAACCCTACGAGGACGGGCCCAACGGGGAAAGAGGAGTACTGGGAAAAGGGGAGGTCCCCCTCCCTCCCCCCTTCCCCCTCCCCCATCCCCTCTCCCTCCCCCTCCCTCCCCCTCCCCCCTAACCCCCTCCCTCCCCTCCCCCCTCCCTCCCCTCCCCTCCTCCCTCCACACCTCCCTCCTCCCTCCCTCCCCCTTCCCGCCCTCCCCTCCTCCCGGTTACAATGGAAACCCTACGAGGACGGGCCCAACGGGGAAAGAGGGGTACTGGGAAAAGGGGAGGTCCCCCTCCCTCTCTCCCCCCTACCCACCTCCCTCCCCCCTACCCACCTCCCTCCCCTCTCCCTCCCCCCCTTCCCTCCTCCCTTCCCCCCTCCCCTCCCCCCTCCCATCCCCCCCTCTCCCCCCTCCCTCCCCCCTACCCCCCTCCCTCCCCTCTCCCTCCCCCCTCCCCTCCCCCCCTCCCTCCCCTCCTCCCTCCCCCTTCCCTCCCCCAACCCTCCCCCTTTCCTCCCCTCCCGGTTACAATGGAAACCCTACGAGGACGGGCCCAACGGGCCCACTCGGTCTAGTATACTATTAAAACTCACTTCTTGTGTATATTTTTTTGGGGGGTTTGACCTGGTATGCGCGTAACAACGGTTTCTCTGATTTCGTCAAAACGGTGAACCGTAGCGCCACGATTTTTGCACCACCTTAATCACCACGCGGTTATCTGCTGGAAAATTATTTTTTATTTAATTCGGTCGCATGTTTTTTAAGTTACAGAGGTTTTAAAGCGCTCCCCCCCCCCCCCCTAATTTATAGGGGGCGCTGTGGTGCGGATTTATTGAAGGTCTTCAGCTTGTGATGTCACAATGCCCCTGTGAGATGAGCTCGAGCTGACCCCCGTCCCCCCCCCCTTCTGCGTGTGATGTCACAATGGACAAGCAGCTGCTATTGGGTGTCTACTCTTTACAAATTTACATCTTTTTATTTTAAACCTTTTTTTTCAAGGTCTTCAGCTTGTGACGTCACAATGCTTGTGTGAAGCAGCTGATTGTTTTTTAAAGTTGTGTTTTTTATTGCAAGTCACTTAACATACACTCCTTCCCACCTCCATCCCCACTCCCTCCCCCCCTCCTCCCCAACTAACTCCCCATCCCTCCCCACCTCCCTCACCCCTCGGGGACGGGCCCAAGGGGGAAAGAGGGGTATTGGGAAAAGGGGAGGTCCCCCTCCCTCACCCCTTCCCCCTCCCTCCCCCATACCCCCTCCCTCCCCTCCCCCCTCCCCTCCCCCTCTCTCCCCCTCCCCTCCCCTCCCCCCTCCACACCTCCACACCTCCCTCCTCCCTTCCCTCCCCCCCACTCCCCTCCCGGTTACAATGGAAACCCTACGAGGACGGGCCCAACGGGGAAAGAGCGGTACTGGGAAAAGGGGAGGTCCCCCTCCCTCCCCCTTCCCCCCTCCCCTCCCCCTCCCTCCCCCCCTACCCTGCTCCCTCCCCTCTCCCCCCCTTCCCCTCCCCCTCCCCCCCTTCCCCTCCCCCTCCCCTCCTTCCCCTCCCCCTCCCCTCCTCCCTCCAGATCAGCATGGGGCCTCTATGCTCGTGGGCCACCGGAGCAAGTGTTGCGAAACAGCACTTGGAGTGTGTCTGGGGGAGAGAGAGAATGGGGGGGGTCTGAGAATGGGGACTGGGGAGGGGGACAACAGGGGTCGTTGCGGAGGTGGCTTGGTGGTGGGGGAAAGAGGGGTACTGGGAAAAGGGTAGGTCCCCCTTCACCCCTCAACCCCTTCTTCCCCCCTCCTTCCCACCTCCATCCCCCCTCCCTCCTTCCCTCCATTCCTCCCTCCCTCCCCCAATCCCTCCCCCCTCCCTCCACACTTCCATCCCTCTCCCCCTCCCCCCTCCTTCCACCCTCCCTCCCCCCTCCCTCCTTCCCTCCATCCCTCCCTCCCCCAATCCCTCCCCCCTCCCTCCACCCTTCCATCCCTCTCCCCCTCCCCCTCCCCACTCCTTCCACCCTCCCTCCCCCCTCCCGGTTACAATGGAAACCCTACGGGGACGGGCCCAACGGGGAAAGAGGGGTACTGGGAAAAGGGGTGGTCCTCCTCCCTCCCCCTTCCACCCTCCCTCACCCTCCCCCCCCTCCCCCCCTACCCTCCTCCCTCCCCTCTCCCTCCCCCCTCCCCCCCTTCACTCCCCCCTCCCCTCTCCCCTCCCTCCCCCCCTCCCCCTCCCCTCCTCCCTCCACACCTCCCTCCTCCCTCCCTCCCCCTTCCCTCCCTCCCCTCCTCCCGGTTAAAATGGAAACCCTACGAGGACGGGCCCAACGGGGAAAGAGGGTACTGGGAAAAGGGGAGGTCCCCCTCCCTCACCCTTCCCCCCTCCCCTCCCCCCTCCCTACCCCCTCCCTCCCTCCCCCCCCTTCCCCCCTCCCTCCCCCTCCCCTCCTCCCTCCACACCTTCCTCCACACCTCCCTCCCCCTTCCCTCCTCCCTCCCTCCCCCTTCCCTCCCTCCCCTCCCCTCCCTCCCCTCCCCTCCTCCCGGTTACAATGGAAACCCTACGAGGACGGGCCCAACGGGGAAAGAGGGGTACTGGGAAAAGGGGAGGTCCCCCTCCCTCCCCCCTCCCCCCTTCCCCCCTCCCCTCCCCCCTTCCCCCCTCCCCTCCCCCCTTCCCCACTCCCCTCTCCCTCCCCCCTCCCCCCACCCCCCTCCCTCCCCCCCTTCCCCCTCCCCTCCCCCCCTCCCCCCTTCCCCCCTTCCACCCTCCCCTCCCCCCCATCCCTCCCTCCCTCCCCCTTCCCTCCCTCCCCCTTCCCTACCCCCCACTCCCCTCCCGGTTACAATGGATCCCTACGAGGACGGGCCCAACGGGCACACTCGTGCTAGTATACTATTAAAACTCACTTCTTGTGTATATTTTTTTTTGGGGTTTGACCTGGTATGCGCGTAACAACGGTTTCTCTGATTTCGTCAAAACGGTGAACCGTAGCACCACGATTTTTGCACCACCTTAATCACCACGCGGTTATCTGCTGGAAAATTATTTTTTATTTAATTCGGTCGCATGTTTTTTAAGTTACAGAGGTTTTAAAGCGCTCCCCCCCCCCCCCTAATTTATAGGGGGCGCTGTGGTGCGGATTTATTGAAGGTCTTCAGCTTGTGATGTCACAATGCCCCTGTGAGATGAGCTCGAGCTGACCCCCCTCCCCCCCCCTTCAGCGTGTGATGTCATAATGGACAAGCAGCTGCTATTGGGTGTCTACTCTTTACAAATTTACATCTTTTTATTTTTAACCTTTTTTTTCAAGGTCTTCAGCTTGTGACGTCACAATGCTTGTGTGAGATGGGTTCAACATTGTTGCGAAAAGCAGCTGATTGTTTTTTAAAGTTGTGTTTTTTATTGCAAGTCACTTAACATACACAGATCAGCATGGGGCCCCTATGCTCGTGGGCCACCAGGGCAAGTGTTTCGAAAAAAGAAAGGGGAGGTCCCCCTTCCCCCCTCAACCCCTTCCTCCCCACTCCTTCCCACCTCCATCCCCACTCCCTCCCCCCCTCCTCCCCAACTCCCTCACCATCCCTCCCCACCTCCCTCACCCCTCGGGGACGGGCCCAACGGGGAAAGAGGGGTACTGGGAAAAGGGGAGGTCCCCCTCCCTCCTTCCCCCCTCCCTCCACCTCCCCCCTTCCCCCCTTCCCCCCTCCCCTCCCACCCCTTCCCCCCTCCCCTCCCCTCCTCCCTCCCTCCCCGCCTCCCGGTTACAATGGAAACCATACGAGGACGGGCCCAACGGGGAAAGAGGGGTACTGGGAAAAGGGGAGGTCCCCCTCCCTCCCCCCTTCCCCCTCCCCTCCCCCTTCCCCCTCCCCTCCCCCTTCCCCCTCCCCTCCCCCCCACTCCCCTCGCGGTTACAATAGAAACCCTACGAGGACGGGCCCAACGGGGAAAGAGGGGTACTGGGAAAAGGGGAGGTCCCCCTCCCCCCTTCCCTCCCCCCTCCCACCACCTCCCCCCCTTCTCCCCTCCCCCCCTTCTCCCCTCCCCCCTTCTCCCCTCTCCCCCTTCCCTCCCCTCCTCCCTCCACACCTCCCTCCTCCCTCCCTCCCCGCCTCCCGGTTACAATGGAAACCCTATGAGGACGGGCCCAACGGGGAAAGAGGGGTACTGGGAAAACGGGTGGTCCCCCTCCCTCCCCCCTTCCCCCTCCCTCCCCCTCCCCCTACCCCCTCCTTCCCCCCCTTCCCCCCTCCCCCCTCCCTCCCCCTACCTCCCCCTCCACACCTCCCTCCTCCCTTCCCTCCCCCCCCCACTCCCCTCCCGGTTACAATGGAAACGCTACGAGGACGGGCCCAACGGGGAAAGAGGGGTACTGGGAAAAGGGGAGGTCCCCCTCTCTCCCCCTCCCCTCCCCCCCTCCCCTCCCCCTCCCCCTCCCCTCCTCCCTCCACTCCTCCCTCCCCTTCCCTCCCTCCCCTCCTCCCGGTTACAATGGAAACCCTACGAGGACGGGCCCAACGGGGAAAGAGGGGTACTGGGAAAAGGGGAGGTCCTCCTCCCTCCCCCCCTACCCCCCTCGCTCCACTCTCCCCTCCCCTCCCCTCTCCCTCCCCCTCCCTCCCCCTCCCACCTACCCCCCTCCCTCCCCTCCCCTCCTCCTTCCACACCTCCCTCCTCCCTCCCTCCCCCTTCCCGCCCTCCCCTCCTCCCGGTTACAATGGAAACCCTACGAGGACGGGCCCAACGGGGAAAGAGGGGTACTGGGAAAAGGGGAGGTCCCCCTCCCTCCCTCCCCCCTACCCACCTCCCTCCCCTCTCCCTCCCCCCCTTCCCTCCTCCCTTCCCCCCTCCCCTCCCCCCTCCCATCCCCCCCTCTCCCCCCTCCCTCCCCCCTACCCCCTCCCTCCCCTCTCCCTCCCCCCTCCCTCCCCTCCTCCCTCCCCCTTCCCTCCCCCAACCCTCCCCCTTTCCTCCCCTCCCGGTTACAATGGAAACCCAACGAGGACGGGCCCAACGGGCCCACTCGGTCTAGTATACTACTAAAACTCAGATCTTGAAGCGGAGTTTGTATGTATATTCCACTGATGAGGCTGAAGGCAATTCCGGCAAAACGGTGAACCGTAGCGCCACGATTTATGAACCGCCTTAATCAGCATGCGGTTCGCTGCTGGAAAATGATATTTTTATTTAATTCGGACGCATATTTTTGAAGTTACAGAGGTTTAAAAGTGCTGCCCCCCCTGATTTATCGAAGTTTTGACAGAAGGGGGCGCTGCGGTGCGGATTTATTCTTCATTGTGATGTCACAATGCCCCTGTGAGATGAACTCGAGCAGACCCCCCTTCCCCCCCCCGTGGTATTCATCGTGTGACGTCACAATGTCCCCCTCCCCCCTCCCCCTTCCCCCCTCCCTCCCACCCCCTCCCCCCTCCCCTCCCCTCCCCTCTCCCTCCCCTTCCCCCCACCTCTGCCCCCTTCCTCCCCCCCCTCCTCTCCCCCACCCTCTCCTCTCCCCCCTCTCCTCTCCCCCCCTCTCCTCTCCCCCCCTCTCCTCTCCCCCCCTCTCCTCTCCCCCTCTCCTCTCCCCCCTCTCCTCTCCCCCCCTCTCCTCTCCCCCTTCCCTCCCCCTCCCTTCCCCCCTCCCTTTCCCCTCCCTTCCCCCCCCTTCCCCCCTCCCTTACACCCTCTCCTCCCCTACGAGGAAACCCTACGAGGACGGGCCCAACGGGGAAAGAGGGGTACTGGGAAAAGGGGAGGTCCCCCTCCCCCTTCCCCCCTCCCTCCCACCCCCTCCCCTCCCCCCTCCCCTCCCCTCCCCTCTCCCTCCCTTTCCCCCCACCTCTGCCCCCTTCCTCCCCCCCTCCTCTCCCCCCCTCCTCTCCCCCCCTCTCCTCTCCCCCCTCTCCTCTCCCCCCCTCTCCTCTCCCCCCTCTCCTCTCCCCCCCTCTCCTCTCCCCCCTCTCCTCTCCCCCCTCTCCTCTCCCCCCTCTCCTCTCCCCCCTCTCCTCTCCCCCCCTCTCCTCTCCCCCTTCCCTCCCCCCTCCCCCTCCCTTCCCCCCTCCCTTTCCCCTCCCTTCCCCCCCTTCCCCCCTCCCTTACACCCTCTCCTCCCCTCTCCTCCCCTCTCCTCTCCCCCCTCCCTCCCTCCCCACTCTCCTCTCCTCCCTACCTCATCCCTCCCTCCCTCCCTTCCCCGCAGCGCTGACCGCCGGGAAGTGTAGTCGCCGTCGCCTCTCCCGCTTCTGCTCTATAGATAAGATTAATTTCTTTTTCAAAAAAGAATGCTGTTTATTTTAAAGTAAAATAGACACCTCTCCTCTCTCCCCCCCTCTCCTCTCCTCCCCCCTCTCCTCTCCTCTCCCCCCTCTCCTCTCCCCCCTCTTCCCTCTCCTCTCCCCCCTCTCCACTCCCCCTCCACTCTTTCCTCTCCCCTCTCCTCTCCCCTCCCCCCTCTCCTCTCCCCCCTCTCCTCTCCCCCCTCCTCCCCCCCTCCTCCCCCCCTCCTCCTCTCCCCCCCTCCTCCTCCCCCCCCTCCTCCGCTCCCCCCCTCCTCCTCTCCCCCCCTCCTCCTCTCCCCCTCCCTCCTCCCCCCCTCCCCCCTCCCCCCTCCCCCCTCCCCCCCTCCTCTCCCCCCCCTCCTCTCCCCCCCCCTCCTCTCCCCCCCCTCCTCTCCCCCCCCTCCTCTCCCCCCCCTCCTCTCCCCCCCCTCCTCTCCCCCCCCTCTTCTCCCCCTCCTCTCCCCTCCTCTCCCCTCCTCTCCCCCTCCTCCTCTCCCCCCCCCTCCTCTCCCCCTCCCTCCTCTCCCCCTCCTCCTCTCCCCCCCCCTCCTCTCCCCCTCCTCCTCTCCCCGAAGCGGAAGTGTAGTCGCCGTCGCCTCTCCCGCTGTTTGATTTCATTTATAACAAAGACATTTATTTAAAATGAGGAATGTGATTTTCATTAAGTTTGATTTTATTTATTTTAAAAAAGCTGCTGCTCTATAGATAAGTTTATTTCCTTTTCAACAAAGAACGCTGTTTATTTTAAAGTAAAAACGCGGTTCTTTTCATTGGGTTTCACCCTCCCTGTTAGCGCCCGATTGGTTGGGTCTTTACGTGGGGTACAGTGATTGGCTCCACCATCCCTGTTAGCACCCGATTGGCTGGGTCTCTACGTGGGGTGCAGTGATTGGCTCCACCCTCCCTGTTAGCGCCCGATTGGCTGGGTCTCTACGTGGGGTGCAGTGATTGGCTCCACCCTCCCTGTTAGCGCCCGATTGGCTGGGTCTCTACGTGGGGTGCAGTGATTGGCTCCACCCTCCCTGTTAGCGCCCGATTGGCTGGGTCACTACGTGGGGTGCAGTGATTGGCTCCAACCTCACACTCGATGTGGGTGGAGCAGTTGATTTGAACTGACACCAACTGCCGTAACCAACAGTCCACCGTGCTGCTGCTGCTGGTTGAGGATAGGCTCCAGCATCGCTTAGGAGGGCAGTTTAATTGAAATACAGAAAGAATATTTATAGATAAGTTTCTTATCATTTCCAACAGAAAAATTACATTTATTTTAAATGGTACGAGATTTCCATTGCATTTAATTTTATTTTTAAAAAAAAGATAAAAGACAGAGATTTCATAGATAAGTTTACTTTCTTTTTTAACAAAAGAACATTTATTTCACATAAGTTTAATTTCATTTATAACAAAGACATAAGCTGCTGCTCTATAGATAAGTTTAATTTCTTTTTCAACAAAGAATGCTGTTTATTTTAAAGTAAAATAGACCCCTCTCCTCTCTCCCCCCCTCTCCTCTCCTCTCTCCCCCCTCTCCTCTCCTCTCTCCCCTCTCCTCTCCCCCTCTCCCCCCCCTCTCCCCTCTCCCCTCTCCCCTCTCCTCTCCCCCTCTCCCCCCTCTCCCCTCTCCTCTCCCCCCTCTCCTCTCCCCTCCCCTCTCCTCTCCCCCTCCCCTCTCCCCCCTCTCCCTCTCCTCTCCCCCTCCCCCTCTCCTCTCCCCCTCCCCCTCTCCTCTCCCCCTCTCCTCTCCCCCTCTCCTCTCCCCCCTCTCCTCTCCTCTCTCCCCTCTCCTCTCCCCCCTCTCCCCTCTCCCCTCTCCTCTCCCCCTCTCCTCTCCCCCCTCTCCCCCCTCTCCTCTCCCCCTCTCCTCTCCCCCCTCTCCCCTCTCCTCTCCCCCCTCTCCTCTCCCCCTCCCCTCTCTCCTCTCCCCTCTCCTCTCCCCCCTCTCCTTCCCCCCCTCCTTCCCCCCTCCTTCCCCCCCTCCTTCCTCCCTCCTCCTCCCCCCCTCCTTCCCCCCTCCTCCTCCCCCCCTCCTCCTCCCCCCTCCTCCTCCTCCCCCCTCCTCCTCTCCCCCCCTCCTCCTCTCCCTCCCCTCCTCTCCCCCCCTCCTCTCCCCCCCTCCTCTCCCCCCCTCCCCTCCTCTCCTCTCCCCCCCTCCCCTCCTCTCCCCTCCTCTCCCCCCCTCCTCCCCTCCTCTCCCCTCCTCTCCCCCCCTCCTCCCCCCCCCCCCTCCTCCCCCCCCCCCCCTCCTCCCCCCCCCCCTCCCCCCTCCTCTCCCCGAAGCGGAAGTGTAGTCGCCGTCGCCTCTCCCGCTGTTTGATTTCATTTATAACAAAGACATTTATTTAAAATGAGGAATGTGATTTTCATTAAGTTTGATTTTATTTATTTTAAAAAAGCTGCTGCTCTATAGATAAGTTTATTTCCTTTTCAACAAAGAACGCTGTTTATTTTAAAGTAAAAACGCGGTTTTTTTCATTGGGTTTCACCCTCCCTGTTAGCGCCCGATTGGTTGGGTCTTTACGTGGGGTACAGTGAATGGCTCCACCATCCCTGTTAGCACCCGATTGGCTGGGTCTGTACGTGGGGTGCAGTGATTGGCTCCACCCTCCCTGTTAGCGCCCGATTGGCTGGGTCTCTACGTGGGGTGCAGTGATTGGCTCCAACCTCACACTCGATGTGGGTGGAGCAGTTGATTTGAACTGACACCAACTGCCGTAACCAACAGTCCACCATGCTGCTGCTGGTTGAGGACAGGCTCCAGCATCGCTCAGGAGGGCAGTTTAATCCAAATACAGAAAGAATATTTATAGATAAGTTTCTTATCATTTCCAACAGAAAAATTACTTTTATTTTAAACGGTACGAGATTTCCATTGCATTTAATTTTATTTAAAAAAAAAGATAAAAGACAGAGATTTCATAGATAAGTTTACTTTCTTTTTTAACAAAAGAACATTTATTTCACATAAGTTTAATTTCATTTATAACAAAGACATAAGCTGCTGCTCTATAGATAAGTTTAATTTCTTTTTCAACAAAGGATGCTGTTTATTTTAAAGTAAAATAGGCCCCTCTCCTCTCTCCCCCCCCTCTCCTCTCCTCTCTCCCCCCCTCTCCTCTCCTCTCCCCCCTCTCCCCTCTCCTCTCCCCTCTCCTCTCCCCCCTCTCCTCTCCCCCCTCTCCTCTCCCCCCTCTCCTCTCCCCCCTCTCCTCTCCCCCCTCTCCTCTCCCCTCTCCTCTCCCCCTCTCCTCTCGCCTCTCCTCTCCCCCCTCTCCCCTCCCCCCTCTCCTCTCCCCCCTCTCCTCTCCCCTCCCTCCCCCCTCCCTCCCCCTCCCTCCCCCTCCCCCCCCTACCCCCCCCCTCCCCTCTCCCCCTCCCTCCCCCTACCCCCCCTCCCCTCTCCCCCTCCCTCCCCCCTCCCTCCCCCTCACCCCTACCCCCTCACTCCCCCCTCCCCCCCTCCCCTCCCTCCTCCCTCCACACCTCCCTCCTCCCTCCCTCCCCCTTCCCTCCCTCCCCTCCTCCCGGTTACAATGGAAACCCTACGAGGACGGGCCCAACGGGGAAAGAGGAGTACTGGGAAAAGGGGAGGTCCCCCTCCCTCCCCCCTTCCCCCTCCCCTCCCCCCTCCCCTCCCCTCTCCCTCCCCATCCCTCCCCCCTACCCTCCTCCCTCCCCCCTCCCTCCCCTCCCCTCCTCCCTCCACACCTCCCTCCTCCCTCCCTCCCCCTTCCCGCCCTCCCCTCCTCCCGGTTACAATGGAAACCCTACGAGGACGGGCCCAACGGGGAAAGAGGGGTACTGGGAAAAGGGGAGGTCCCCATCCCTCCCTCCCCCCTACCCACCTCCCTCCCCTCTCCCTCCC
>NW_027602122.1:0-48907 GCF_053455715.1 Rhinoraja longicauda | reverse complement strand
AGAGAGAGAGAGAGAGAGAGAGAGTCACAGAGTTTGGAGGGATATGGACCAAACGCGGGCAGGTGGGACTAGTGTAGATGGGGCATGTTGGTCGGTGTGGGACTAGTGTAGATGGGGCATGTTGGTCGGTGTGGGACTAGTGTAGATGGGGCATGTTGGTCGGTGTGGGCAGGTGGGACTAGTGTAGATGGGGCATGTTGGTCGGTGTGGGCAGGTGGGACTAGTGTAGATGGGGCATGTTGGTCGGTGTGGGCAGGTGGGACTAGTGTAGATGGGGCATGTTGGTCGGTGTGGGCGGTGGGACTAGTGTAGATGGGGCATGTTGGTCGGTGTGGGCAGGTGGGACTAGTGTAGATGGGGCATGTTGGTCGGTGTGGGCAGGTGGGACTAGTGTAGATGGGGCATGTTGGTCGGTGTGGGCAGGTGGGGACTAGTGTAGATGGGGCATGTTGGTCGGTGTGGGCTGGTGGGACTAGTGTAGAGGGGGCATGTTGGTCGGTGTGGGCAGGTGGGACTAGTGTAGATGGGGCATGTTGGTCGGTGTGGGCAGGTGGGACTAGTGTAGATGGGGCATGTTGGTCGGTGTGGGCTGGTGGGACTAGTGTAGATGGGGCATGTTGATCTGTGTGGGCAGGTGGGACTAGTGTAGATGGGGCATGTTGGTCGGTGCGGGCAAGTGGGACTAGTGTAGATGGGGCATGTTGGTCGGTGTGGGCAGGTGAGACTAGTGTAGATGGGGCATGTTGGTCCGTGTGGGCAGGTGGGACTAGTGTAGATGGGGCATGTTGGTCGGTGTGGGCAGGTGGGACTAGTGTAGATGGGGCATGTTGGTCGGTGTGGGCAGGTGGGACTAGTGTAGATGGGGCATGTTGGCCGGTGTGGGCAGGTGGGACTAGTGTAGATGGGGCATGTTGGTCGGTGTGGGCAGGTGGGACTAGTGTAGATGGGGCATGTTGGTCGGTGTGGGCTGGTGGGACTAGTGTAGATGGGGCATGTTGGTCGGTGTGGGCAGGTGGGACTAGTGTAGATGGGGCATGTTGGTCGGCGTGGGCAGGTGGGACTAGTGAAGATGGGGCATGTTGGTCGGTGTGGGCAGGTGCGACTAGTGTAGATGGGGCATGTTGGTCGTTGTGGGCAGGTGGGACTAGTGTAGATGGGGCATGTTGGTCGGTGTGGGCGGGTGGGACTAGTGTAGATGGGGCATGTTGGCCGGTGTGGGAAGGTGGGACTAGTGTAGATGGGGCATGTTGGTCGGTGTGGGCAGGTGGGACTAGTGTAGATGGAACATGTTGGTCGGTGTGGGCAGGTGGGGACTAGTGTAGATGGGGCATGTTGGTCGGTGTGGGCAGGTGGGACTAGTGTAGATGGGGCATGTTGGTCGGTGTGGGTGGGACTAGTGTAGATGGGGCATGTTGGCCGGTGTGGGCGGGTGGGACTAGTGTAGATGGGGCATGTTGGTTGGTGTGGGCTGGTGGGACTAGTGTAGATGGGGCATGTTGGTCGGTGTGGGCAGGTGGGACTAGTGTAGATGGGGCATGTTGGTCGGTGTGGGCAGGTGGGACTAGTGAAGATGGGGCATGTTGGTCGGTGTGGGCAGGTGCGACTAGTGTAGATGGGGCATGTTGGTCGTTGTGGGCAGGTGGGACTAGTGTAGATGGGGCATGTTGGTCGGTGTGGGCAGGTGGGACTAGTGTAGATGGGGCATGTTGGTCGGTGTGGGCAGGTGGGACTAGTGTAGATGGGGCATGTTGGTCGGTGTGGGCAGGTGGGACTAGTGTAGATGGGGCATGTTGGTCGGTGTGGGCGGGTGGGACTAGTGTAGATGGGGCATGTTGGTCGGTGCGGGCAAGTGGGACTAGTGTAGATGGGGCATGTTGGTCGGTGTGGGCAGGTGGGACTAGTGTAGATGGGGCATGTTGGTCGGTGTGGGCAGGTGGGACTAGTGTAGATGGGGCATGTTGGTCGGTGTGGGCTGGTGGGACTAGTGTAGAGGGGGCATGTTGGTCGGTGTGGGCAGGTGGGACTAGTGTAGATGGGGCATGTTGGTCGGTGTGGGCAGGTGGACTAGTGTAGATGGGGCATGTTGGTCGGTGTGGGCTGGTGGGACTAGTGTAGATGGGGCATGTTGATCTGTGTGGGCAGGTGGGACTAGTGTAGATGGGGCATGTTGGTCGGTGCGGGCAAGTGGGACTAGTGTAGATGGGGCATGTTGGTCGGTGTGGGCAGGTGAGACTAGTGTAGATGGGGCATGTTGGTCAGTGTGGGCAGGTGGGACTAGTGTAGATGGGGCATGTTGGTCGGTGTGGGCAGGTGGGACTAGTGTAGATGGGGGCATGTTGGTCGGTGTGGGCTGGTGGGACTAGTGTAGATGGGGCATGTTGGTCGGTGTGGGCAGGTGGGACTAGTGTAGATGGGGCATGTTGGTCGGTGTGGGCAGGTGGGACTAGTGTAGATGGGGCATGTTGGTCGGTGTGGGCTGGTGGGACTAGTGTAGATGGGGCATGTTGATCTGTGTGGGCAGGTGGGACTAGTGTAGATGGGGCATGTTGGTCGGTGTGGGCAGGTGGGACTAGTGTAGATTGGGCATGTTGGTCGGTGTGGGCGGGTGGGACTAGTGTAGATGGGGCATGTTGGTCGGTGTGGGCAGGTGGGACTAGTGTAGATGGGGCATGTTGGTCGGTGTGGGCAGGTGGGACTAGTGTAGATGGGGCATGTTGGTCGGCGTGGGCAGGTGGGACTAGTGAAGATGGGGCATGTTGGTCGGTGTGGGCAGGTGCGACTAGTGTAGATGGGGCATGTTGGTCGTTGTGGGCAGGTGGGACTAGTGTAGATGGGGCATGTTGGTCGGTGTGGGCGGGTGGGACTAGTGTAGATGGGGCATGTTGGCCGGTGTGGGAAGGTGGGACTAGTGTAGATGGGGCATGTTGGTCGGTGTGGGCAGGTGGGACTAGTGTAGATGGAACATGTTGGTCGGTGTGGGCAGGTGGGACTAGTGTAGATGGGGCATGTTGGTCGGTGTGGGCAGGTGGGACTAGTGTAGATGGGGCATGTTGGTCGGTGTGGGTGGGACTAGTGTAGATGGGGCATGTTGGCCGGTGTGGGCGGGTGGGACTAGTGTAGATGGGGCATGTTGGTTGGTGTGGGCTGGTGGGACTAGTGTAGATGGGGCATGTTGGTCGGTGTGGGCAGGTGGGACTAGTGTAGATGGGGCATGTTGGTCGGTGTGGGCAGGTGGGACTAGTGAAGATGGGGCATGTTGGTCGGTGTGGGCAGGTGCGACTAGTGTAGATGGGGCATGTTGGTCGTTGTGGGCAGGTGGGACTAGTGTAGATGGGGCATGTTGGTCGGTGTGGGCAGGTGGGACTAGTGTAGATGGGGCATGTTGGCCGGTGTGGGAAGGTGGGACTAGTGTAGATGGGGCATGTTGGTCGGTGTGGGCAGGTGGGACTAGTGTAGATGGAACATGTTGGTCGGTGTGGGCAGGTGGGACTAGTGTAGATGGGGCATGTTGGTCGGTGTGGGCAGGTGGGACTAGTGTAGATGGGGCATGTTGGTCGGTGTGGGTGGGACTAGTGTAGATGGGGCATGTTGGCCGGTGTGGGCGGGTGGGACTAGTGTAGATGGGGCATGTTGGTTGGTGTGGGCTGGTGGGACTAGTGTAGATGGGGCATGTTGGTCGGTGTGGGCAGGTGGGACTAGTGTAGATGGGGCATGTTGGTCGGTGTGGGCAGGTGGGACTAGTGAAGATGGGGCATGTTGGTCTGTGTGGGCAGGTGGGACTAGTGTAGATGGGGCATGTTGGCCGGTGTGGGCGGGTGGGACTAGTGTAGATGGGGCATGTTGGTCGGTGTGGGCAGGTGGGACTAGTGGAGATGGTGCATGTTGGTCGGTGTGGGCAGGTGGGACTAGTGTAGATGGGGCATGTTGGTCGGTGTGGGCAGGTGGGACTAGTGTAGATGGGGCATGTTGGTCGGTGTGGGCGGGTGGGACTAGTGTAGATGGGGCATGTTGGGCTGTGTGGGCAGGTGGGACTAGTGTAGATGGAGTATGTTGGTCGGTGTGGGCAGGTGGGACTAGTGTAGATGGGGCATGTTGGTCGGTGTGGGCAGGTGGGACTAGTGTAGATGGGGCATGTTGGTCGGGGTGGGCAGGTGGGACTAGTGTAGATGGAGCATGTTGGCCGGTGTGGGCGGGTGGGACTAGTGTAGATGGGGCATGTTGGTCGGTGTGGGCGGTGGGACTAGTGTAGATGGGGCATGTTGGTCTGTGTGGGCAGGTGGGACTAGTGTAGATGGGGCATGTTGTTCGTTGTGGGCAGGTGGGACTAGTGTAGATGGGGCATGTTGGCCGGTGTGGGAAGGTGGGACTAGTGTAGATGGGGCATGTAGGTCGGTGTGGGCAGGTGGGACTAGTGTAGATGGAACATGTTGGTCGGTGTGGGCAGGTGGGACTAGTGTAGATGGGGCAAGTTGGTCGGTGTGGACAGGTGGGACTAGTGTAGATGGGGCATGTTGGTTGGTGTGGGCGGGTGAGACTAGTGTAGATGGGGCATGTTGGTCGGTGTGGTTGGGACTGGTGTAGATGGGGCATGTTGGTCAGTGTGGGCAGGTGGGACTAGTGTAGATGGGGCATGTTGGTCGGTGTGGGCAGGTGGGACTAGTGTAGATGGGCATGTTGGTCGGTGCGGGCAAGTGGGACTAGTGTAGATGGGGCATGTTGGTCGGTGTGGGCAGGTGAGACTAGTGTAGATGGGGCATGTTGGTCGGTGTGGGTGGGACTAGTGTAGATGGGGCATGTTGGCCGGTGTGGACGGGAGGGACTAGTGTAGATGGGGCATGTTGGTCGGTGTGGGCAGGTGGGACTAGTGTAGATGGGCATGTTGGTCGGTGTGGGCGGGTGGGACTAGTGTAGATGGGGCATGTTGGTCGGTGTGGGCTGGTGGGACTAGTGTAGATGGGGCATGTTGGTCAGTGTGGGCAGGTGGGACTAGTGTAGATGGGGCATGTTGGTCGGTGTGGGCAGGTGGGACTAGTGTAGATGGGGCATGTTTGTCGGTGTGGGACTAGTGTAGATGGGGCATGTTGGTCGGTGTGGGCAGGTGGGACTAGTGTAGATGGGGCATGTTGGTCTGTGTGGGCAGGTGGGACTAGTGAAGATGGGGCATGTTGGTCGGTGTGGGCAGGTGCGACTAGTGTAGATGGGGCATGTTGGTCGGTGTGGGCTGGTGGGACTAGTGTAGATGGGGCATGTTGGTCGGTGTGGGCAGGTGGGACTAGTGTAGATGGGGCATGTTGGTCGGTGTGGGCAGGTGGGACTAGTGAAGATGGGGCATGTTGGTCGGTGTGGGCAGGTGCGACTAGTGTAGATGGGGCATGTTGGTCGTTGTGGGCAGGTGGGACTAGTGTAGATGGGGCATGTTGGTCGGTGTGGGCAGGTGGGACTAGTGTAGATGGGGCATGTTGGCCGGTGTGGGAAGGTGGGACTAGTGTAGATGGGGCATGTTGGTCGGTGTGGGCAGGTGGGACTAGTGTAGATGGAACATGTTGGTCGGTGTGGGCAGGTGGGACTAGTGTAGATGGGGCATGTTGGTCGGTGTGGGCAGGTGGGACTAGTGTAGATGGGGCATGTTGGTCGGTGTGGGTGGGACTAGTGTAGATGGGGCATGTTGGCCGGTGTGGGCGGGTGGGACTAGTGTAGATGGGGCATGTTGGTTGGTGTGGGCTGGTGGGACTAGTGTAGATGGGGCATGTTGGTCGGTGTGGGCAGGTGGGACTAGTGTAGATGGGGCATGTTGGTCGGTGTGGGCAGGTGGGACTAGTGAAGATGGGGCATGTTGGTCGGTGTGGGCAGGTGGGACTAGTGTAGATGGGGCATGTTGGCCGGTGTGGGCGGGTGGGACTAGTGTAGATGGGGCATGTTGGTCGGTGTGGGCAGGTGGGACTAGTGTAGATGGGGCATGTTGGTCGGTGTGGGCAGGTGGGACTAGTGTAGATGGGGCATGTTGGTCGGTGTGGGCGGGTGGGACTAGTGTAGATGGGGCATGTTGGGCTGTGTGGGCAGGTGGGACTAGTGTAGATGGAGTATGTTGGTCGGTGTGGGCAGGTGGGACTAGTGTAGATGGGGCATGTTGGTCGGTGTGGGCAGGTGGGACTAGTGTAGATGGGGCATGTTGGTCGGGGTGGGCAGGTGGGACTAGTGTAGATGGAGCATGTTGGCCGGTGTGGGCGGGTGGGACTAGTGTAGATGGGGCATGTTGGTCGGTGTGGGCGGTGGGACTAGTGTAGATGGGGGATGTTGGTCTGTGTGGGCAGGTGGGACTAGTGTAGATGGGGCATGTTGGTCGTTGTGGGCAGGTGGGACTAGTGTAGATGGGGCATGTTGGCCGGTGTGGGAAGGTGGGACTAGTGTAGATGGGGCATGTAGGTCGGTGTGGGCAGGTGGGACTAGTGTAGATGGAACATGTTGGTCGGTGTGGGCAGGTGGGACTAGTGTAGATGGGGCAAGTTGGTCGGTGTGGACAGGTGGGACTAGTGTAGATGGGGCATGTTGGTTGGTGTGGGCGGGTGAGACTAGTGTAGATGGGGCATGTTGGTCGGTGTGGGTGGGACTGGTGTAGATGGGGCATGTTGGTCAGTGTGGGCAGGTGGGACTAGTGTAGATGGGGCATGTTGGTCGGTGTGGGCAGGTGGGACTAGTGTAGATGGGCATGTTGGTCGGTGCGGGCAAGTGGGACTAGTGTAGATGGGGCATGTTGGTCGGTGTGGGCAGGTGAGACTGTGTAGATGGGGCATGTTGGTCGGTGTGGGTGGGACTAGTGTAGATGGGGCATGTTGGCCGGTGTGGACGGGAGGGACTAGTGTAGATGGGGCATGTTGGTCGGTGTGGGCTGGTGGGACTAGTGTAGATGGGGCATGTTGGTCAGTGTGGGCAGGTGGGACTAGTGTAGATGGGGCATGTTGGTCGGTGTGGGCAGGTGGGACTAGTGTAGATGGGGCATGTTTGTCGGTGTGGGACTAGTGTAGATGGGGCATGTTGGTCGGTGTGGGCAGGTGGGACTAGTGTAGATGGGGCATGTTGGTCGGTGTGGGCAGGTGGGACTAGTGTAGATGGGGCATGTTGGTCGGTGTGGGCAGGTGGGACTAGTGTAGATGGGGCATGTTGGTCGGTGTGGGCGGGTGGGACTAGTGTAGATGGGGCATGTTGGTCGGTGTGGGAAGGTGGGACTAATGTACATGGGGCATGTTGGTCGGTGGGCAGGTGGGACTAGTGTAGATGGGGCATGTTGATCAGTGTGGGCAGGTGGGACTAGTGTAGATGGGGAATGTTGGTCGTTGTGGGCAGGTGGGACTAGTGTAGATGGGGCATGCTGGTCGGTGTGGGCAGGTGGGACTAGTGTAGATGGGGCATGTTGGTCGGTGTGGGACTAGAGTAGATGGGGCATGTTGGTCGGTGTGGGACTAGTGTAGATGGGGCATGTTGGTCGGTGTGGGCAGGTGGGACTTGTGTAGATGGGGCATGTAGGTCGGTGTGGGCAGGTGGGACTAGTGTAGATGGGGCATGTTGGTCGGTGTGGGCAGGTGGGACTAGTGTAGATGGGGCATGTTTGTCGGTGTGGGACTAGTGTAGATGGGGCATGTTGGTCGGTGTGGGCAGGTGGGACTAGTGTAGATGGGGCATGTTGGTCTGTGTGGGCAGGTGGGACTAGTGAAGATGGGGCATGTTGGTCGGTGTGGGCAGGTGCGACTAGTGTAGATGGGGCATGTTGGTCGGTGTGGGCTGGTGGGACTAGTGTAGATGGGGCATGTTGGTCGGTGTGGGCAGGTGGGACTAGTGTAGATGGGGCATGTTGGTCGGTGTGGGCAGGTGGGACTAGTGAAGATGGGGCATGTTGGTCGGTGTGGGCAGGTGCGACTAGTGTAGATGGGGCATGTTGGTCGTTGTGGGCAGGTGGGACTAGTGTAGATGGGGCATGTTGGTCGGTGTGGGCAGGTGGGACTAGTGTAGATGGGGCATGTTGGCCGGTGTGGGAAGGTGGGACTAGTGTAGATGGGGCATGTTGGTCGGTGTGGGCAGGTGGGACTAGTGTAGATGGAACATGTTGGTCGGTGTGGGCAGGTGGGACTAGTGTAGATGGGGCATGTTGGTCGGTGTGGGCAGGTGGGACTAGTGTAGATGGGGCATGTTGGTCGGTGTGGGTGGGACTAGTGTAGATGGGGCATGTTGGCCGGTGTGGGCGGGTGGGACTAGTGTAGATGGGGCATGTTGGTTGGTGTGGGCTGGTGGGACTAGTGTAGATGGGGCATGTTGGTCGGTGTGGGCAGGTGGGACTAGTGTAGATGGGGCATGTTGGTCGGTGTGGGCAGGTGGGACTAGTGAAGATGGGGCATGTTGGTCGGTGTGGGCAGGTGGGACTAGTGTAGATGGGGCATGTTGGCCGGTGTGGGCGGGTGGGACTAGTGTAGATGGGGCATGTTGGTCGGTGTGGGCAGGTGGGACTAGTGTAGATGGGGCATGTTGGTCGGTGTGGGCAGGTGGGACTAGTGTAGATGGGGCATGTTGGTCGGTGTGGGCGGGTGGGACTAGTGTAGATGGGGCATGTTGGGCTGTGTGGGCAGGTGGGACTAGTGTAGATGGAGTATGTTGGTCGGTGTGGGCAGGTGGGACTAGTGTAGATGGGGCATGTTGGTCGGTGTGGGCAGGTGGGACTAGTGTAGATGGGGCATGTTGGTCGGGGTGGGCAGGTGGGACTAGTGTAGATGGAGCATGTTGGCCGGTGTGGGCGGGTGGGACTAGTGTAGATGGGGCATGTTGGTCGGTGTGGGCGGTGGGACTAGTGTAGATGGGAGATGTTGGTCTGTGTGGGCAGGTGGGACTAGTGTAGATGGGGCATGTTGGTCGTTGTGGGCAGGTGGGACTAGTGTAGATGGGGCATGTTGGCCGGTGTGGGAAGGTGGGACTAGTGTAGATGGGGCATGTAGGTCGGTGTGGGCAGGTGGGACTAGTGTAGATGGAACATGTTGGTCGGTGTGGGCAGGTGGGACTAGTGTAGATGGGGCAAGTTGGTCGGTGTGGACAGGTGGGACTAGTGTAGATGGGGCATGTTGGTTGGTGTGGGCGGGTGAGACTAGTGTAGATGGGGCATGTTGGTCGGTGTGGGTGGGACTGGTGTAGATGGGGCATGTTGGTCAGTGTGGGCAGGTGGGACTAGTGTAGATGGGGCATGTTGGTCGGTGTGGGCAGGTGGGACTAGTGTAGATGGGCATGTTGGTCGGTGCGGGCAAGTGGGACTAGTGTAGATGGGGCATGTTGGTCGGTGTGGGCAGGTGAGACTGTGTAGATGGGGCATGTTGGTCGGTGTGGGTGGGACTAGTGTAGATGGGGCATGTTGGCCGGTGTGGACGGGAGGGACTAGTGTAGATGGGGCATGTTGGTCGGTGTGGGCTGGTGGGACTAGTGTAGATGGGGCATGTTGGTCAGTGTGGGCAGGTGGGACTAGTGTAGATGGGGCATGTTGGTCGGTGTGGGCAGGTGGGACTAGTGTAGATGGGGCATGTTTGTCGGTGTGGGACTAGTGTAGATGGGGCATGTTGGTCGGTGTGGGCAGGTGGGACTAGTGTAGATGGGGCATGTTGGTCGGTGTGGGCAGGTGGGACTAGTGTAGATGGGGCATGTTGGTCGGTGTGGGCGGGTGGGACTAGTGTAGATGGGGCATGTTGGTCGGTGTGGGAAGGTGGGACTAATGTACATGGGGCATGTTGGTCGGTGGGCAGGTGGGACTAGTGTAGATGGGGCATGTTGATCAGTGTGGGCAGGTGGGACTAGTGTAGATGGGGAATGTTGGTCGTTGTGGGCAGGTGGGACTAGTGTAGATGGGGCATGCTGGTCGGTGTGGGCAGGTGGGACTAGTGTAGATGGGGCATGTTGGTCGGTGTGGGACTAGAGTAGATGGGGCATGTTGGTCGGTGTGGGACTAGTGTAGATGGGGCATGTTGGTCGGTGTGGGCAGGTGGGACTTGTGTAGATGGGGCATGTAGGTCGGTGTGGGCAGGTGGGACTAGTGTAGATGGGGCATGTTGGTCGGTGTGGGCAGGTGGGACTAGTGTAGATGGGGCATGTTGGTCGGTATGGGTAGGTGGGACTAGTGTAGATGGGGCATGTTGGTCGGTGTGGGCAGGTGGGACTAGTGTAGATGGGGCATGTTGGTCGGTGTGGGCAGTTGGGACTAGTGTAGATGGGGCATGTTGGTCGGTGTGGGCAGGTGGGACTAGTGTAGATGGGGCATGCTGGTCGGTGTGGGCAGGTGGGACTAGTGTAGATGGGGCATGTTGGTCGGTGTGGGACTAGTGTAGATGGGGCATGTTGGTCGGTGTGGGCATGTGGGACTAGTGTAGATGGGGCATGTTGGTCGGTGTGGGACTAGTGTAGATGGGGCATGTTGGTCGGTGTGGGCATGTGGGACTAGTGTAGATGGTGCATGTTGGTCGGTGTGGGACTAGTGTAGATGGGGCATGCTGGTCGGTGTGGGCAGGTGGGACTAGTGTAGATGGTGCATGTTGGTCGGTGTGGGACTAGTGTAGATGGGGCATGTTGGTCGGTGTGGGCATGTGGGACTAGTGTAGATGGGGCATGTTGGTCGGTGTGGGCAGGTGGGACTTGTGTAGATGGGGCATGTAGGTCGGTGTGGGCAGGTGGGACTAGTGTAGATGGGGCATGTTGGTCGGTGTGGGCAGGTGGGACTAGTGTAGATGGGGCATGTTGGTCGGTGTGGGCGGGTGGGACTAGTGTAGATGGGGCATGTTGGTCGGTGTGGGAAGGTGGGACTAATGTACATGGGGCATGTTGGTCGGTGGGCAGGTGGGACTAGTGTAGATGGGGCATGTTGATCAGTGTGGGCAGGTGGGACTAGTGTAGATGGGGAATGTTGGTCGTTGTGGGCAGGTGGGACTAGTGTAGATGGGGCATGCTGGTCGGTGTGGGCAGGTGGGACTAGTGTAGATGGGGCATGTTGGTCGGTGTGGGACTAGAGTAGATGGGGCATGTTGGTCGGTGTGGGACTAGTGTAGATGGGGCATGTTGGTCGGTGTGGGCAGGTGGGACTTGTGTAGATGGGGCATGTAGGTCGGTGTGGGCAGGTGGGACTAGTGTAGATGGGGCATGTTGGTCGGTGTGGGCAGGTGGGACTAGTGTAGATGGGGCATGTTGGTCGGTATGGGTAGGTGGGACTAGTGTAGATGGGGCATGTTGGTCGGTGTGGGCAGGTGGGACTAGTGTAGATGGGGCATGTTGGTCGGTGTGGGCAGTTGGGACTAGTGTAGATGGGGCATGTTGGTCGGTGTGGGCAGGTGGGACTAGTGTAGATGGGGCATGCTGGTCGGTGTGGGCAGGTGGGACTAGTGTAGATGGGGCATGTTGGTCGGTGTGGGACTAGTGTAGATGGGGCATGTTGGTCGGTGTGGGCATGTGGGACTAGTGTAGATGGGGCATGTTGGTCGGTGTGGGACTAGTGTAGATGGGGCATGTTGGTCGGTGTGGGCATGTGGGACTAGTGTAGATGGTGCATGTTGGTCGGTGTGGGACTAGTGTAGATGGGGCATGCTGGTCGGTGTGGGCAGGTGGGACTAGTGTAGATGGTGCATGTTGGTCGGTGTGGGACTAGTGTAGATGGGGCATGTTGGTCGGTGTGGGCATGTGGGACTAGTGTAGATGGGGCATGTTGGTCGGTGTGGGCAGGTGGGACTTGTGTAGATGGGGCATGTAGGTCGGTGTGGGAAGGCGGGACTAGTGTAGATGGGGCATGTTGGTCGGTGTGGGCAGGTGGGACTAGTGTAGATGGGGCATGTTGGTCGGTATGGGTAGGTGGGACTAGTGTAGATGGGGCATGTTGGTCGGTGTGGGCAGGTGGGACTAGTGTAGATGGGGCATGTTGGTCGGTGTGGGCAGTTGGGACTAGTGTAGATGGGGCATGTTGGTCGGTGTTGGAAGGTGGGACTAGTGTAGATGGGGCATGTTGGCCGGTGTGGGCAGGTGGGACTAGTGAAAATGGGGCATGTTGGTCGGTGTGGGCAGGTGGGACTAGTGTAGATGGGGCATGTTGACCGGTGTGGGCAGGTGAGACTAGTGTAGATGGGGCATGTTGGTCGGTGTGGGCGGGTGGGACTAGTGTAGATGGGGCATGTTGGCCGGTGTGGGCAGGTGGGACTAGTGTAGATGGGGCATGTTGGTCGGTGTGGGACTCGTGTAGATGGGGCATGTTGGCCGGTGTGGGCGGATGGGACTAGTGTAGATGGGGCATGTTGGCCGGTGTGGGCGGGTGGGAATAGTGTAGATGGGGCATGTTGGTCGGTGTGGGCTGGTGGGACTAGTGTAGATGGGGCATGTTGGTCGGTGTGGGCGGGTGGGACTAGTTTAGTGGGGCATGTTGGTCGGTGTGGGCGGGTGGGACTAGTGTAGATGGGGCATGTTGGTCGGTGTGGGCAGGTGGGACTAGTGTAGATGGGGCATGTTGGTCGGTGTGGGCAGGTGGGACTAGTGTAGATGGGGCATGTTCGTCGGTGTGGGCAGGTGGGACTAGTGTAGATGTGGCATGTTGGTCGGTGTGGGCTGGTGGGACTAGTGTAGATGGGGCATGTTGGTCGGTCTGGGCAGGTGGGACTAGTGTACATGAGGCATGTTGGTCGGTGTGGGCAGGTGGGACTAGTGTAGATGGGGCATGTTGGTCGGTGTGGGACTAGTGTAGATGGGGCATGTTGGTCGGTGTGGGACTAGTGTAGATGGGGCATGTTGGCCGGTGTGGGCAGGTGGGACTAGTGAAAATGGGGCATGTTGGTCGGTGTGGGCAGGTGGGACTAGTGTAGATGGGGCATGTTGACCGGTGTGGGCAGGTGAGACTAGTGTAGATGGGGCATGTTGGTCGGTGTGGGCGGGTGGGACTAGTGTAGATGGGGCATGTTGGTCGGTGTGGGCAGGTGGGACTAGTGCAGATGGGGCATGTTGGCCGGTGTGGGCAGGTGGGACTAGTGTAGATGGGGCATGTTGGTCGGTGTGGGCAAGTGGGACTAGTGTAGATGGGGCAAGTTGGTCGGTGTGGACAGGTGGGACTAGTGTAGATGGGGCATGTTGGTCGGTGTGGGCAGGTGGGACTAGTGTAGATGGGGCATGTTGGTCGGTGTGGGCAAGTGGGACTAGTGTAGATGGAGTATGTTGGTCTGTGTGGGCAGGTGGGACTAGTGTAGATGGGGCATGTTGGTCGGTGTGGGCAGGTGGGACTAGTGTAGATGGGGCATGTTGGTCGTTGTGGGCAGGTGGGACTAGTGTAGATGGGGCATGTTGGTCGGTGTGGGCAGGTGGGACTAGTGTAGATGGGGCATGTTGGCCGGTGTGGGAAGGTGGGACTAGTGTAGATGGGGCATGTTGGTCGGTGTGGGCAGGTGGGACTAGTGTAGATGGAACATGTTGGTCGGTGTGGGCAGGTGGGACTAGTGTAGATGGGGCATGTTGGTCGGTGTGGGCAGGTGGGACTAGTGTAGATGGGGCATGTTGGTCGGTGTGGGTGGGACTAGTGTAGATGGGGCATGTTGGCCGGTGTGGGCGGGTGGGACTAGTGTAGATGGGGCATGTTGGTTGGTGTGGGCTGGTGGGACTAGTGTAGATGGGGCATGTTGGTCGGTGTGGGCAGGTGGGACTAGTGTAGATGGGGCATGTTGGTCGGTGTGGGCAGGTGGGACTAGTGTAGATGGGGCATGTTGGCCGGTGTGGGCGGGTGGGACTAGTGTAGATGGGGCATGTTGGTCGGTGTGGGCAGGTGGGACTAGTGGAGATGGTGCATGTTGGTCGGTGTGGGCAGGTGGGACTAGTGTAGATGGGGCATGTTGGTCGGTGTGGGCAGGTGGGACTAGTGTAGATGGGGCATGTTGGTCGGTGTGGGCGGGTGGGACTAGTGTAGATGGGGCATGTTGGGCTGTGTGGGCAGGTGGGACTAGTGTAGATGGAGTATGTTGGTCGGTGTGGGCAGGTGGGACTAGTGTAGATGGGGCATGTTGGTCGGTGTGGGCAGGTGGGACTAGTGTAGATGGGGCATGTTGGTCGGTGTGGGCTGGTGGGACTAGTGTAGATGGGGCATGTTGGTCGGTGTGGGTGGGTGGGACTAGTTTAGTGGGGCATGTTGGTCGGTGTGGGCGGGTGGGACTAGTGTAGATGGGGCATGTTGGTCGGTGTGGGCAGGTGGGACTAGTGTAGATGGGGCATGTTGGTCGGTGTGGGACTAGTGTAGATGGGGCATGTTGGCCGGTGTGGGCAGGTGGGACTAGTGAAAATGGGGCATGTTGGTCGGTGTGGGCAGGTGGGACTAGTGTAGATGGGGCATGTTGACCGGTGTGGGCAGGTGAGACTAGTGTAGATGGGGCATGTTGGTCGGTGTGGGCGGGTGGGACTAGTGTAGATGGGGCATGTTGGTCGGTGTGGGCAGGTGGGACTAGTGCAGATGGGGCATGTTGGCCGGTGTGGGCAGGTGGGACTAGTGTAGATGGGGCATGTTGGTCGGTGTGGGCAAGTGGGACTAGTGTAGATGGGGCAAGTTGGTCGGTGTGGGCGGGTGGGACTAGTGTAGATGGGGCATGTTGGTCGGTGTGGGCAGGTGGGACTAGTGCAGATGGGGCATGTTGGCCGGTGTGGGCAGGTGGGACTAGTGTAGATGGGGCATGTTGGTCGGTGTGGGCAAGTGGGACTAGTGTAGATGGGGCAAGTTGGTCGGTGTGGACAGGTGGGACTAGTGTAGATGGGGCATGTTGGTCGGTGTGGGCGGGTGAGACTAGTGTAGATGGGACATGTTGGTCGGTGTGGGCAGGTGAGACTAGTGGAGATGGGGCATGTTGGTCAGTGTGGGCAGGTGGGACTAGTGTAGATGGGGCATGTTGGTCGGTGTGGGCAGGTGGGACTAGTGTAGATGGGCATGTTGGTCGGTGCGGGCAAGTGGGACTAGTGTAGATGGGGCATGTTGGTCGGTGTGGGCAGGTGAGACTAGTGTAGATGGGGCATGTTGGTCGGTGTGGGTGGGACTAGTGTAGATGGGGCATGTTGGCCGGTGTGGACGGGAGGGACTAGTGTAGATGGGGCATGTTGGTCGGTGTGGGCTGGTGGGACTAGTGTAGATGGGGCATGTTGGTCGGTGTGGGCAGGTGGGACTAGTGTAGATGGGGCATGTCTGTTGGTGTGGGCAGGTGGGACTAGTGTAGATGGGGCATGTTGGTCGGTGTGGGCAGGTGGGACTAGTGTAGATGGGGCATGTTGGCCGGTGTGGGCAGGTGGGACTAGTGTAGATGGGGCATGTTGGTCGGTGTGGGCAGGTGGGACTAGTGTAGATGGGGCATGTTGGTCGGTGTGGGCAGGTGGGACTAGTGTAGATGGGGCATGTTGGTCGGTGTGGGCGGGTGGGACTAGTGTAGATGGGGCATGTTGGTCGGTGTGGGAAGGTGGGACTAATGTACATGGGGCATGTTGGTCGGTGGGCAGGTGGGACTAGTGTAGATGGGGCATGTTGGTCAGTGTGGGCAGGTGGGACTAGTGTAGATTGGGCATGTTGGTCGGTGTGGGACTAGTGTAGATGGGGCATGTTGGTCGGTGTGGGACTAGTGTAGATGGGGCATGTTGGTCGGTGTGGGCAGGTGGGAGTAGTGTAGATGGGGCATGTTGGTCGGTGTGGGCGGGAGGGACTTGTGTAGATGGGGCATGTAGGTCGGTGTGGGCTGGTGGGACTAGTGTAGATGGGGCATGTTGGTCGGTGTGGGTAGGTGAGACTAGTGTAGATGGGGCATGTTGGTCAGTGTGGGCAGGTGGGACTAGTGTAGATGGGGCATGTTGGTCGGTGTGGGCAGGTGGGACTAGTGTAGATGGGGCATGTTGTTCGGTGCGGGCAAGTGGGACTAGTGTAGATGGGGCATGTTGGTCGGTGTGGGCGGGTGGGACTAGTGTAGATGGGGCATGTTGATCGGTGTGGGTGGGACTAGTGTAGATGGGGCATGTTGGCCGGTGTGGGCGTGTGGGACTAGTTTAGATGGGGCATGTTGGTCGGTGTGGGCTGGTGGGACTAGTGTAGATGGGGCATGTTGGTCGGTGTGGGCAGTTGGGACTAGTGTAGATGGGGCATGTTGGTCGGTGTGGGCAGGTGGGACTTGTGAAGATGGGGCATGTTGGTCGGTGTGGGCAGGTGGGACTAGTGTAGATGGGGCATGTTGGTCGGTGTGGGCAGGTGGGACTAGTGTAGATGGGGCATGTTGGTCGGTGTGGGCGGGTGGGACTAGTGTAGATGGGGCATGTTGGTCGGTGTGGGAAGGTGGGACTAATGTACATGGGGCATGTTGGTCGGTGGGCAGGTGGGACTAGTGTAGATGGGGCATGTTGGTCGGTGTGGGACTAGTGTAGATGGGGCATGTTGATCGGTGTGGGACTAGTGTAGATGGGGAATGTTGGTCGTTGTGGGCATGTGGGACTAGTGTAGATGGGGCATGCTGGTCGGTGTGGGCAGGTGGGACTAGTGTAGATGGGGCATGTTGGTCGGTGTGGGACTAGTGTAGATGGGGCATGTTGGTCGGTGTGGGACTAGTGTAGATGGGGCATGTTGGTCGGTCTGGGCAGGTGGGACTAGTGTAGATGGGGCATGTTGGTCGGTGTCGGCAGGTGGGACTTGTGTAGATGGGGCATGTAGGTCGGTGTGGGCAGGTGGGACTAGTGTAGATGGGGCATGTTGGTCGGTGTGGGCAGGTGGGAATAGTGTAGATGGGGCATGTTGGTCGGTATGGGTAGGTGGGACTAGTGTAGATGGGGCATGTTGGTCGGTGTGGGCAGGTGGGACTAGTGTAGATGGGGCATGTTGGTCGGTGTGGGCAGTTGGGACTAGTGTAGATGGGGCATGTTGGTCGGTGTGGGCAGGTGGGACTAGTGTAGATGGGGCATGTTGGTCGGTGTGGGACTAGTGTAGATGGGGCATGTTGGTCGGTGTGGGACCAGTGTAGATGGGGCATGTTGGTCGGTGTGGGCAGGTGGGACTAGTGTAGATGGGGCATGTTGGTCGGTGTGGGCAGGTGGGACTAGTGTAGATGGGGCATGTTGGTCGGTATGGGTAGGTGGGACTAGTGTAGATGGGGCTTGTTGGTCGGTGTGGGCAGGTGGGACTAGTGTAGATGGGGCATGTTGGTCGGTGTGGGCAGTTGGGACTAGTGTAGATGGGGCATGTTGGTCGGTGTGGGAAGGTGGGACTAGTGTAGATGGGGCATGTTGGCCGGTGTGGGCAGGTGGGACTAGTGAAAATGGGGCATATTGGTCGGTGTGGGCAGGTGGGACTAGTGTAGATGGGGCATGTTGACCGGTGTGGGCAGGTGAGACTAGTGTAGATGGGGCATGTTGGTCGGTGTGGGACTCGTGTAGATGGGGCATGTCGGCCGGTGTGGGCGGATGGGACTAGTGTAGATGGGGCATGTTGGCCGGTGTGGGCGGGTGGGACTATTGTAGATGGGGCATGTTGGTCGGTGTGGGCTGGTGGGACTAGTGTAGATGGGGCATGTTGGTCGGTGTGGGCGGGTGGGACTAGTGGAGATGGGGCATGTTGGTCGGTGTGGGCTGGTGGGACTAGTGTAGATGGGGCATGTTGGTCGGTGTGGGACTAGTGTAGATGGGGCATGTTGGTCGGTGTGGGCGGGTGGGACTAGTGTAGATGGGGCATGTTCGTCGGTGTGGGCAGGTGGGACTAGTGTAGATGTGGCATGTTGGTCGGTGTGGGCTGGTGGGACTAGTGTAGATGGGGCATGTTGGTCGGTGTGGGCAGGTGGGACTAGTGTACATGAGGCATGTTGGTCGGTGTGGGCAGGTGGGACTAGTGTAGATGGGGCATGTTGGTCGGTGTGGGACTAGTGTAGATGGGGCATGTTGGCCGGTGTGGGCAGGTGGGACTAGTGAAAATGGGGCATGTTCGTCGGTGTGGGCAGGTGGGACTAGTGTAGATGGGGCATGTTGACCGGTGTGGGCAGGTGAGACTAGTGTAGATGGGGCATGTTGGTCGGTGTGGGCGGGTGGGACTAGTGTAGATGGGGCATGTTGGTCGGTGTGGGCAGGTGGGACTAGTGCAGATGGGGCATGTTGGCCGGTGTGGGCAGGTGGGACTAGTGTAGATGGGGCATGTTGGTCGGTGTGGGACTCGTGTAGATGGGGCATGTTGGCCGGTGTGGGCGGGTGGGACTAGTGTAGATGGGGCATGTTGGTCGGTGTGGGCTGGTGGGACTAGTGTAGATGGGGCATGTTGGCCGGTGTGGGCGGGTGGGACTAGTGTAGTGGGGCATGTTGGTCGGTGTGGGCGGGTGGGACTAGTGTAGATGGGGCATGTTGGTCGGTGTGGGCAGGTGGGACTAGTGTAGATGGGGCATGTTCGTCGGTGTGGGCAGGTGGGACTAGTGTAGATGTGGCATGTTGGTCGGTGTGGGCAGGTGGGACTAGTGTAGATGGGGCATGTTGGTCGGTGTTTTCAGGTGGGACTAGTGTACATGAGGCATGTTGGCCGGTGTGGGCAGGTGGGACTAGTGTAGATGGGGCATGTTGGTCGGTGTGGGCAGGTGGGACTAGTGTAGATGGGGCATGTTGGTCGGTGTGGGTGGGTGGGA
Source organism: Rhinoraja longicauda (assembly GCF_053455715.1). Lineage (NCBI taxonomy): Eukaryota > Metazoa > Chordata > Chondrichthyes > Rajiformes > Arhynchobatidae > Rhinoraja > Rhinoraja longicauda. The sequence goes on along the minus strand of NW_027602122.1, from coordinate 30,263 downwards.
CTAGTGTAGATGGGGCATGTTGGTCGGTGTGGGCAGGTGGGACTAGTGTAGATGGGGCATGTTGGTCGGTGTGGGTGGGTGGGACTAGTGTAGATGGGGCATGTTGGTCGGTGTGGGTCTAGTGTAGATGGGGCATGTTGGCCGGTGTGGGCAGGTGGTACTAGTGTAGATGGGGCATGTTGGTCGGTGTGGGCTGGTGGGACTAGTGTAGATGGGGCATGTTGGTCGGTGTGGGCAGGTGGGACTAGTGTAGATGGGGCATGTTGGTCGGTGTGGGCAGGTGGGACTCGTGTAGATGGGGCATGTTGGTCGGTGTGGGTGGGACTAGTGTAGATGGGGCATGTTGGTTGGTGTGGGCAGGTGGGACTGGTGTAGATGGGGCATGTTGGTCGGTGTGGGCAGGTGGGACTAGTGTAGATGGGGCATGTTGGTCGGTGTGCAGGTGGGACTAGTGTAGATGGGGCATGTTGGTCGGTGTGGGACTAGTGTAGATGGGGCATGTTGGTCGGTGTGGGAAGGTGGGACTAGTGTAGATGGGGCATGTTGGTCGGTGTGGGCAGGTGGGACTAGTGTAGATGGGGCATGTTGGTCGGTGTGCGCAGGTGGGACTATTGTAGATGGGGCATATTGGTCGGTATGGGTAGTTGGGACTTGTGTAGATGGGGCATGTTGGTCGGTGTGGGCAGGTGGGTCTAGTGTAGATGGGCATGTTGTTCGGTGTGGGCAGTTGGGACTAGTGTAGATGGGGCATGTTGGTCGGTGTGGGCAGGTGGGACTAGTGTAGATGGGGCATGTTGGTCGGTGTGGGACTCGTGTAGATGGGGCATGTTGGCCGTTGTGGGCGGGTGGGACTAGTGTAGATGGGGCATGTTGGTCGGTGTCGGCTGGTGGGACTTGTGTAGATGGGGCATGTTGGCCGGTGTGGGCGGGTGGGACTAGTGTAGTGGGGCATGTTGGTCGGTGTGGGCGGGTGGGACTAGTGTCGATGGGGCATGTTGGTCGGTGTGGGCAGATGGGACTAGTGTAGATGGGGCATGTACGTCGGTGTGGGCAGGTGGGACTAGTGTAGATGTGGCATGTTGTTCGGTGTGGGCAGGTGGGACTAGTGTAGATGGGGCATGTTGGTCGGTGTGGGCAGGTGGGACTCGTGTACATGAGGCATGTTGGTCGGTGTGGGCAGGTGGGACTAGTGTAGATGGGGCATGTTGGTCAGTGTGGGACTAGTGTAGATGGGGCATGTTGGCCGGTGTGGGCTGGTGGGACTAGTGTAGATGGGGCATGTTGGTCGGTGTGGGCGGGTGGGGCTAGTGTAGATGGGGCATGTTGGTCGGTGTGGGCAGGTGGGACTAGTGTAGATGGGGCATGTTGGTCGGTGTGGGACTCGTGTAGATGGGGCATGTTGGCCGGTGTGGGCGGGTGGGACTAGTGTAGATGGGGCATGTTGGTCGGTGTGGGCTGGTGGGACTAGTGTAGATGGGGCATGTTGGCCGGTGTGGGCGGGTGGGACTAGTGTAGTGGGGCATGTTGGTCGGTGTGGGCGGGTGGGACTAGTGTAGATGGGGCATGTTGGTCGGTGTGGGCAGGTGGGACTAGTGTTGATGGGGCATGTTGGTCGGTGTTGTCAGGTGGGACTAGTGTACATGAGGCATGTTGGTCGGTGTGGGCAGGTGGGACAAGTGTAGATGGGGCATGTTGGTTGGTGTGGGACTAGTGTAGATGGGGCATGTTGGTCGGTGTGGGCGGGTGGGACTAGTGTAGATGGGGCATGTTGGTCGGTGTGGGCGGGTGGGACTAGTGTAGATGGGGCATGTTGGTAGGTGTGGGCGGGTGGGACTAGTGGAGATGGGTCATGTTAGTCGGTGTGGGCAGGTGGGACTAGTGTAGATGGGGCATGTTGGTCGGTGTGGGCAGGTGGGACTAGTGTAGATGGGGCATGTTGGTCGGTGTGGGTGGGACTGGTGTAGATGGGGCATGGTGGTCGGTGTGGGCAGTTGGGACTAGTGTAGATGGGGCATGTTGGCCGGTGTGGGCAGGTGGGACTAGTGTAGATGGGGCATGATGGTCGGTGTGGGCTGGTGGGACTAGTGTAGATGGGGCATGTTGGTCGGTGTGGGCAGGTGGGACTAGTGTAGATGGGGCATGTTGGCCGGTGTGGGCAGGTGGGACTAGTGTAGATGGGGCATGTTGGTTCGTGTGGGCAGGTGGGACTAGTGAAAATGGGGCATGTTGGTCGGTGTGGGCAGGTGGGACTAGTGTAGATGGGGCATGTTGGTCGGTGTGGGCAGGTGGGATTAGTGTAGATGGGGCATGTTGGTCGGTGTGGGTCTAGTGTAGATGGGGCATGTTGGCCGGTGTGGGCAGGTGGTACTAGTGTAGATGGGGCATGTTGGTCGGTGTGGGCTGGTGGGACTAGTGTAGATGGGGCATGTTGGTCGGTGTGGGCAGGTGGGACTAGTGTAGATGGGGCATGTTGGTCGGTGTGGGCAGGTGGGACTAGTGTAGATGTGGCGTGTTGGTCGGTGTGGGCAGGTGGGACTAGTGTAGATGGGGCATGTTGGTCGGTGTGGGTGGGACTGGTGTAGATGGGGCATGTTGGTTAGTGTGGGCAGGTGGGACTAGTGTAGATGGGGCATGTTGGCCGGTATGGGCAGGTGGGACTAGTGTAGATGGGGCATGTAGGTCGGTGTGGGCAGGTGGGACTAGTGTAGATGGGGCATGTTGGTCGGTGTGGGCAGGTGGGACTCGTGTAGATGGGGCATGTTGGTCGGTGTGGGTGGGACTAGTGTAGATGGGGCATGTTGGTTGGTGTGGGCAGGTGGGACTAGTGTAGATGGGGCATGTTGGTCGGTGTGGGCAGGTGGGACTAGTGTAGATGGGGCATGTTGGTCGGCGTGGGCGGTTGGGACTAGTGTAGATGGGGCATGTTGGCCGGTGTGGGCAGGTGGGACTAGTGTAGATGGGGCATGTTGGTCAGTGTGGGCAGGTGGGACTAGTGTAGATGGGGCATGTTGGTCGGTGTGGGCAGGTGGGACTAGTGTAGATGGGGCATGTTGGTCGGTGTGCAGGTGGGATTAGTGTCGATGGGGCATGTTGGTCGGTGTGGGCAGGTGGGACTAGTGTAAATGGGGCATGTTGGTCGGTGTGGGCAGGTGGTACTAGTGTAGATGGGGCATGTTGGTCGGTGTGGGCTGGTGGGACTAGTGTAGATGGGGCATGTTGGTCGGTGTGGGACTAGTGTAGATGGGGCATGTTGGTCGGTGTGGGTGGGTGGGACTAGTGTAGATGGGGCATGTTGGTCGGTGTGGGTCTAGTGTAGATGGGGCATGTTGGCCGGTGTGGGCAGGTGGTACTAGTGTAGATGGGGCATGTTGGTCGGTGTGGGCTGGTGGGACTAGTGTAGATGGGGCATGTTGGTCGGTGTGGGCATGTGGGACTAGTGTAGATGGGGCATGTTGGCCGATGTGGGCAGGTGGGACTAGTGTAGATGGGGCATGTTGGTCGGTGTGGGCAGGTGGGACTAGTGTAGATGGGGCATGTTGGTCGGTGTGGGCAGGTGGGACTCGTGTAGATGGGGCATGTTGGTCGGTGTGGGTGGGACTAGTGTAGATGGGGCATGTTGGTTGGTGTGGGCAGGTGGGACTGGTGTAGATGGGGCATGTTGGTCGGTGTGGGCAGGTGGGACTAGTGTAGATGGGGCATGTTGGTCGGTGTGGGCAGGTGGGACTAGTGTAGATGGGGCATGTTGGTCGGTGTGCAGGTGGGACTAGTGTAGATGGGGCATGTTGGTCGGTGTGGGACTAGTGTAGATGGGGCATGTTGGTCGGTGTGGGAAGGTGGGACTAGTGTAGATGGGGCATGTTGGTCGGTGTGGGCAGGTGGGACTAGTGTAGATGGGGCATGTTGGTCGGTGTACGCAGGTGGGACTAGTGTAGATGGGGCATGTTGGTCGGTATGGGTAGTTGGGACTTGTGTAGATGGGGCATGTTGGTCGGTGTGGGCAGGTGGGTCTAGTGTAGATGGGCATGTTGTTCGGTGTGGGCAGTTGGGACTAGTGTAGATGGGGCATGTTGGTCGGTGTGGGCAGGTGGGACTAGTGTAGATGGGGCATGTTGGTCGGTGTGGGACTCGTGTAGATGGGGCATGTTGGCCGTTGTGGGCGGGTGGGACTAGTGTAGATGGGGCATGTTGGTCGGTGTCGGCTGGTGGGACTAGTGTAGATGGGGCATGTTGGCCGGTGTGGGCGGGTGGGACTAGTGTAGTGGGGCATGTTGGTCGGTGTGGGCGGGTGGGACTAGTGTCGATGGGGCATGTTGGTCGGTGTGGGCAGATGGGACTAGTGTAGATGGGGCATGTTCGTCGGTGTGGGCAGGTGGGACTAGTGTAGATGTGGCATGTTGTTCGGTGTGGGCAGGTGGGACTAGTGTAGATGGGGCATGTTGGTCGGTGTGGGCAGGTGGGACTAGTGTAGATGGGGCATGTTGGTCGGTGTGGGCAGGTGGGACTCGTGTACATGAGGCATGTTGGTCGGTGTGGGCAGGTGGGACTAGTGTAGATGGGGCATGTTGGTCAGTGTGGGACTAGTGTAGATGGGGCATGTTGGCCGGTGTGGGCAGGTGGGACTAGTGAAAATGGGGCATGTTGTTCGGTGTGGGCAGGTGGGACTATTGTAGATGGGGCATGTTGACCGGTGTGGGCAGGTGAGACTAGTGTAGATGGGGCATGTTGGTCGGTGTGGGCGGGTGGGACTAGTGTAGATGGGGCATGTTGGTCGGTGTGGGCAGGTGGGACTAGTGTAGATGGGGCATGTTGGTCGGTGTGGGACTCGTGTAGATGGGGCATGTTGGCCGGTGTGGGCGGGTGGGACTAGTGTAGATGGGGCATGTTGGTCGGTGTGGGCTGGTGGGACTAGTGTAGATGGGGCATGTTGGCCGGTGTGGGCGGGTGGGACTAGTGTAGTGGGGCATGTTGGTCGGTGTGGGCGGGTGGGACTAGTGTAGATGGGGCATGTTGGTCGGTGTGGGCAGGTGGGACTAGTGTAGATGGGGCATGTTGGTCGGTGTCAGGTGGGACTAGTGTACATGAGGCATGTTGGTCGGTGTGGGCAGGTGGGACAAGTGTAGATGGGGCATGTTGGCCGATGTGGGCAGGTGGGACTAGTGTAGATGGGGCATGTTGGTCGGTGTGGGCAGGTGGGACTAGTGTAGATGGGGCATGTTGGTCGGTGTGGGCAGGTGGGACTCGTGTAGATGGGGCATGTTGGTCGGTGTGGGTGGGACTAGTGTAGATGGGGCATGTTGGTTGGTGTGGGCAGGTGGGACTGGTGTAGATGGGGCATGTTGGTCGGTGTGGGCAGGTGGGACTAGTGTAGATGGGGCATGTTGGTCGGTGTGGGCAGGTGGGACTAGTGTAGATGGGGCATGTTGGTCGGTGTGCAGGTGGGACTAGTGTAGATGGGGCATGTTGGTCGGTGTGGGACTAGTGTAGATGGGGCATGTTGGTCGGTGTGGGAAGGTGGGACTAGTGTAGATGGGGCATGTTGGTCGGTGTGGGCAGGTGGGACTAGTGTAGATGGGGCATGTTGGTCGGTGTGCGCAGGTGGGACTAGTGTAGATGGGGCATGTTGGTCGGTATGGGTAGTTGGGACTTGTGTAGATGGGGCATGTTGGTCGGTGTGGGCAGGTGGGTCTAGTGTAGATGGGCATGTTGTTCGGTGTGGGCAGTTGGGACTAGTGTAGATGGGGCATGTTGGTCGGTGTGGGCAGGTGGGACTAGTGTAGATGGGGCATGTTGGTCGGTGTGGGACTCGTGTAGATGGGGCATGTTGGCCGTTGTGGGCGGGTGGGACTAGTGTAGATGGGGCATGTTGGTCGGTGTCGGCTGGTGGGACTAGTGTAGATGGGGCATGTTGGCCGGTGTGGGCGGGTGGGACTAGTGTAGTGGGGCATGTTGGTCGGTGTGGGCGGGTGGGACTAGTGTCGATGGGGCATGTTGGTCGGTGTGGGCAGATGGGACTAGTGTAGATGGGGCATGTTCGTCGGTGTGGGCAGGTGGGACTAGTGTAGATGTGGCATGTTGTTCGGTGTGGGCAGGTGGGACTAGTGTAGATGGGGCATGTTGGTCGGTGTGGGCAGGTGGGACTCGTGTATATGAGGCATGTTGGTCGGTGTGGGCAGGTGGGACTAGTGTAGATGGGGCATGTTGGTCAGTGTGGGACTAGTGTAGATGGGGCATGTTGGCCGGTGTGGGCAGGTGGGACTAGTGAAAATGGGGCATGTTGTTCGGTGTGGGCAGGTGGGACTATTGTAGATGGGGCATGTTGACCGGTGTGGGCAGGTGAGACTAGTGTAGATGGGGCATGTTGGTCGGTGTGGGCGGGTGGGACTAGTGTAGATGGGGCATGTTGGTCGGTGTGGGCAGGTGGGACTAGTGTAGATGGGGCATGTTGGTCGGTGTGGGACTCGTGTAGATGGGGCATGTTGGCCGGTGTGGGCGGGTGGGACTAGTGTAGATGGGGCATGTTGGTCGGTGTGGGCTGGTGGGACTAGTGTAGATGGGGCATGTTGGCCGGTGTGGGCGGGTGGGACTAGTGTAGTGGGGCATGTTGGTCGGTGTGGGCGGGTGGGACTAGTGTAGATGGGGCATGTTGGTCGGTGTGGGCAGGTGGGACTAGTGTAGATGGGGCATGTTGGTCGGTGTTGTCAGGTGGGACTAGTGTACATGAGGCATGTTGGTCGGTGTGGGCAGGTGGGACAAGTGTAGATGGGGCATGTTGGTTGGTGTGGGACTAGTGTAGATGGGGCATGTTGGTCGGTGTGGGCGGGTGGGACTAGTGTAGATGGGGCATGTTGGTCGGTGTGGGCAGGTGGGACTAGTGTAGATGGGGCATGTTGGTAGGTGTGGGCGGGTGGGACTAGTGGAGATGGGTCATGTTAGTCGGTGTGGGCAGGTGGGACTAGTGTAGATGGGGCATGTTGGTCGGTGTGGGCAGGTGGGACTAGTGTAGATGGGGCATGTTGGTCGGTGTGGGTGGGACTGGTGTAGATGGGGCATGGTTGTCGGTGTGGGCAGTTGGGACTAGTGTAGATGGGGCATGTTGGCCGGTGTGGGCAGGTGGGACTAGTGTAGATGGGGCATGATGGTCGGTGTGGGCTGGTGGGACTAGTGTAGATGGGGCATGTTGGTCGGTGTGGGCAGGTGGGACTAGTGTAGATGGGGCATGTTGGCCGGTGTGGGCAGGTGGGACTAGTGTAGATGGGGCATGTTGGTCGGTGTGGGCAGGTGGGACTAGTGAAAATGGGGCATGTTGGTCGGTGTGGGCAGGTGGGACTAGTGTAGATGGGGCATGTTGGTCGGTGTGGGCAGGTGGGATTAGTGTAGATGGGGCATGTTGGTCGGTGTGGGTCTAGTGTAGATGGGGCATGTTGGCCGGTGTGGGCAGGTGGTACTAGTGTAGATGGGGCATGTTGGTCGGTGTGGGCTGGTGGGACTAGTGTAGATGGGGCATGTTGGTCGGTGTGGGCAGGTGGGACTAGTGTAGATGGGGCATGTTGGTCGGTGTGGGCAGGTGGGACTAGTGTAGATGTGGCGTGTTGGTCGGTGTGGGCAGGTGGGACTAGTGTAGATGGGGCATGTTGGTCGGTGTGGGTGGGACTGGTGTAGATGGGGCATGTTGGTCAGTGTGGGCAGGTGGGACTAGTGTAGATGGGGCATGTTGGCCGGTATGGGCAGGTGGGACTAGTGTAGATGGGGCATGTAGGTCGGTGTGGGCAGGTGGGACTAGTGTAGATGGGGCATGTTGGTCGGTGTGGGCAGGTGGGACTCGTGTAGATGGGGCATGTTGGTCGGTGTGGGCGGGTGGGACTAGTGTAGATGGGGCATGTAGGTCGGTGTGGGCAGGTGGGACTAGTGTAGATGGGGCATGTTGGTCGGTGTGGGCAGGTGGGACTAGTGAAAATGGGGCATGTTGTTCGGTGTGGGCAGGTGGGACTATTGTAGATGGGGCATGTTGACCGGTGTGGGCAGGTGAGACTAGTGTAGATGGGGCATGTTGGTCGGTGTGGGCGGGTGGGACTAGTGTAGATGGGGCATGTTGGTCGGTGTGGGCAGGTGGGACTAGTGTAGATGGGGCATGTTGGTCGGTGTGGGACTCGTGTAGATGGGGCATGTTGGCCGGTGTGGGCGGGTGGGACTAGTGTAGATGGGGCATGTTGGTCGGTGTGGGCTGGTGGGACTAGTGTAGATGGGGCATGTTGGCCGGTGTGGGCGGGTGGGACTAGTGTAGTGGGGCATGTTGGTCGGTGTGGGCGGGTGGGACTAGTGTAGATGGGGCATGTTGGTCGGTGTGGGCAGGTGGGACTAGTGTAGATGGGGCATGTTGGTCGGTGTTGTCAGGTGGGACTAGTGTACATGAGGCATGTTGGTCGGTGTGGGCAGGTGGGACAAGTGTAGATGGGGCATGTTGGTTGGTGTGGGACTAGTGTAGATGGGGCATGTTGGTCGGTGTGGGCGGGTGGGACTAGTGTAGATGGGGCATGTTGGTCGGTGTGGGCAGGTGGGACTAGTGTAGATGGGGCATGTTGGTAGGTGTGGGCGGGTGGGACTAGTGGAGATGGGTCATGTTAGTCGGTGTGGGCAGGTGGGACTAGTGTAGATGGGGCATGTTGGTCGGTGTGGGCAGGTGGGACTAGTGTAGATGGGGCATGTTGGTCGGTGTGGGTGGGACTAGTGTAGATGGGGCATGTTGGCCGGTGTGGGCAGGTGGGACTAGTGTAGATGGGGCATGATGGTCGGTGTGGGCTGGTGGGACTAGTGTAGATGGGGCATGTTGGTCGGTGTGGGCAGGTGGGACTAGTGTAGATGGGGCATGTTGGCCGGTGTGGGCAGGTGGGACTAGTGTAGATGGGGCATGTTGGTCGGTGTGGGCAGGTGGGACTAGTGAAAATGGGGCATGTTGGTCGGTGTGGGCAGGTGGGACTAGTGTAGATGGGGCATGTTGGTCGGTGTGGGCAGGTGGGATTAGTGTAGATGGGGCATGTTGGTCGGTGTGGGTCTAGTGTAGATGGGGCATGTTGGCCGGTGTGGGCAGGTGGTACTAGTGTAGATGGGGCATGTTGGTCGGTGTGGGCTGGTGGGACTAGTGTAGATGGGGCATGTTGGTCGGTGTGGGCAGGTGGGACTAGTGTAGATGGGGCATGTTGGTCGGTGTGGGCAGGTGGGACTAGTGTAGATGTGGCGTGTTGGTCGGTGTGGGCAGGTGGGACTAGTGTAGATGGGGCATGTTGGTCGGTGTGGGTGGGACTGGTGTAGATGGGGCATGTTGGTCAGTGTGGGCAGGTGGGACTAGTGTAGATGGGGCATGTTGGCCGGTATGGGCAGGTGGGACTAGTGTAGATGGGGCATGTAGGTCGGTGTGGGCAGGTGGGACTAGTGTAGATGGGGCATGTTGGTCGGTGTGGGCAGGTGGGACTCGTGTAGATGGGGCATGTTGGTCGGTGTGGGTGGGACTAGTGTAGATGGGGCATGTTGGTTGGTGTGAGCAGGTGGGACTAGTGTAGATGGGGCATGTTGGTCGGTGTGGGCAGGTGGGACTAGTGTAGATGGGGCATGTTGGTCGGCGTGGGCGGTTGGGACTAGTGTAGATGGGGCATGTTGGCCGGTGTGGGCAGGTGGGACTAGTGCAGATGGGGCATGTTGGTCAGTGTGGGCAGGTGGGACTAGTGTAGATGGGGCATGTTGGTAGGTGTGGGCAGGTGGGACTAGTGTAGATGGGGCATGTTGGTCGGTGTGCAGGTGGGATTAGTGTAGATGGGGCATGTTGGTCGGTGTGGGACTAGTGTAGATGGGGCATGTTGGTGGGTGTGGGAAGGTGGGACTAGTGTAGATGGGGCATGTTGGTCGGTGTGGGCAGGTGGGACTAGTGTAGATGGGGCATGTTGATCGGTGTGGGCAGGTGGGACTAGTGTAGATGGGGCATTTTGGTCGGTGTGGGCAGGTGGGACTAGTGTAGATGGGGCATGTTGGTCGTGTGGGCAGGTGCGACTAGTGTAGATGGGGCATGTTGACCGGTGTGGGCAGGTGAGACTAGTGTAGATGGGGCATGTTGGTCGGTGTGGGCAGGTGGGACTAGTGTAAATGGGGCATGTTGGTCGGTGTGGGACTAGTGTAGATGGGGCATGTTGGTCGGTGTGGGCAGCTGGGACTAGTGTAGATGGGGCATGTTGGTCGTGTGGGCAGGTGCGACTAGTGTAGATGGGGCATGTTGACCGGTGTGAGCAGGCGAGACTAGTGTAGATGGGGCATGTTGGTCGGTGTGGGCAGGTGGGACTAGTGTAGATGGGGAATGTTGGTCGGTGTGGGCAGGTGGGACTAATGTAGATGGGGCATGTTGGTCGGTGTGGGACTAGTGTAGATGGGGCATGTTGGTCGGTGTGGGCAGGTGGGACTAGTGTAGATGGGGCATGTTGGTCGTTGTGGGCAGGTGGGACTAGTGTAGATGGGGCATGTTGGTCGGTATGGGCAGGTGGGACTAGAGTAGATGGGGCATGTTGGTCGGTGTGGGCAGGTGGGACCAGTGTAGATGGGGCATGTTGGTTGGTGTGGGCAGATGGGACTAGTGTAGATGGGGCATGTTGGTCGGTGTGGGCGGGTGGGACTAGTGTAGATGGGGCATGTTGGGCGGTGTGGGCAGGTGGGACTAGTGTAGATGGGGCATGTTGGTTGGTGTGGGCGGGTGGGACTAGTGTAGATGGGGCATGTTGGTCGGTGTGGGACTAGTGTAGATGGGGCATGTTGGTCGGTGTGGGCAGGTGGGACTAGTGTAGATGGGGCATGTTGGTCGGTGTGGGTAGGTGGGACTAATGTAGATGGGGCATGTTGGTCGGTGTGGGACTAGTGAAGATGGGGCATGTTGGTCGGTGTGGGCAGGTGGGGCTAGTGTAGATGGGGCATGTTGGTCGGTGTGGGCGGGTGGGACTAGTGTAGATGGGGCATGTTGGTCGGTGTGGGCGGGTGGGACTAGTGTAGATGGGGCATGTTGGTCGTTGTGGGCGGGTGGGACTAGTGTAGATGGGGCATGTTGGTCGGTGTGGGCGGGTGGGACTAGTGTAGATGGGGCATGTTGGTCGGTGTGGGCGGGTGGGACTAGTGTAGATGGGGCATGTTGGTCGGTGTGGGCAGGTGGGACTAGTGTAGATGGGGCATGTTGGTCGGTGTGCAGGTGGGACTAGTGTAGATGGGGCATGTTGGTCGTTGTGGGACTAGTGTAGATGGGGCATGTTGGTCGGTGTGGGAAGGTGGGACTAGTGTAGATGGGGCATGTTGGTCGGTGTGGGCAGGTGGGACTAGTGTAGATGGGGCATGTTGGTCGGTGCGCGCAGGTGGGACTAGTGTAGATGGGGCATGTTGGTCGGTATGGGTAGTTGGGACTTGTGTAGATGGGGCATGTTGGTCGGTGTGGGCAGGTGGGTCTAGTGCAGATGGGCATGTTGTTCGGTGTGGGCAGTTGGCACTAGTATAGATGGGGCATGTTGGTCGGTGTGGGCAGGTGGGACTAGTGTAGATGGGGCATGTTGGTCGGTGTGGGACTCGTGTAGATGGGGCATGTTGGCCGTTGTGGGCGGGTGGGACTAGTGAAAATGGGGCATGTTGGTCGGTGTGGGCAGGTGGGACTATTGTAGATGGGGCATGTTGACCGGTGTGGGCAGGTGAGACTAGTGTAGATGGGGCATGTTGGTCGGTGTGGGCGGGTGGGACTAGTGTAGATGGGGCATGTTGGTCGGTGTGGGCTGGTGGGACTAGTGTAGATGGGGCATGTTGGCCGGTGTGGGCGGGTGGGACTAGTGTAGTGGGGCATGTTGGTCGGTGTGGGCGGGTGGGACTAGTGTAGATGGGGCATGTTGGTCGGTGTGGGCAGGTGGGACTAGTGTAGATGGGGCATGTTGGTCGGTGTTGTCAGGTGGGACTAGTGTACATGAGGCATGTTGGTCGGTGTGGGCAGGTGGGACAAGTGTAGATGGGGCATGTTGGTTGGTGTGGGACTAGTGTAGATGGGGCATGTTGGTCGGTGTGGGCGGGTGGGACTAGTGTAGATGGGGCATGTTGGTCGGTGTGGGCAGGTGGGACTAGTGTAGATGGGGAATGTTGGTAGGTGTGGGCGGGTGGGACTAGTGGAGATGGGTCATGTTAGTCGGTGTGGGCAGGTGGGACTAGTGTAGATGGGGCATGTTGGTCGGTGTGGGCAGGTGGGACTAGTGTAGATGGGGCATGTTGGTCGGTGTGGGTGGGACTGGTGTAGATGGGGCATGGTGGTCGGTGTGGGCAGTTGGGACTAGTGTAGATGGGGCATGTTGGCCGGTGTGGGCAGGTGGGACTAGTGTAGATGGGGCATGATGGTCGGTGTGGGCTGGTGGGACTAGTGTAGATGGGGCATGTTGGTTGGTGTGGGCAGGTGGGACTAGTGTAGATGGGGCATGTTGGCCGGTGTGGGCAGGTGGGACTAGTGTAGATGGGGCATGTTGGTTCGTGTGGGCAGGTGGGTCTAGTGAAAATGGGGCATGTTGGTCGGTGTGGGCAGGTGGGACTAGTGTAGATGGGGCATGTTGGTCGGTGTGGGCAGGTGGGATTAGTGTAGATGGGGCATGTTGGTCGGTGTGGGTCTAGTGTAGATGGGGCATGTTGGCCGGTGTGGGCAGGTGGTACTAGTGTAGATGGGGCATGTTGGTCGGTGTGGGCTGGTGGGACTAGTGTAGATGGGGCATGTTGGTCGGTGTGGGCAGGTGGGACTAGTGTAGATGGGGCATGTTGGTCGGTGTGGGCAGGTGGGACTAGTGTAGATGTGGCGTGTTGGTCGGTGTGGGCAGGTGGGACTAGTGTAGATGGGGCATGTTGGTCGGTGTGGGTGGGACTGGTGTAGATGGGGCATGTTGGTCAGTGTGGGCAGGTGGGACTAGTGTAGATGGGGCATGTTGGCCGGTATGGGCAGGTGGGACTAGTGTAGATGGGGCATGTAGGTCGGTGTGGGCAGGTGGGACTGGTGTAGATGGGGCATGTTGGTCGGTGTGGGCAGGTGGGACTCTTGTAGATGGGGCATGTTGGTCGGTGTGGGTGGGACTAGTGTAGATGGGGCATGTTGGTTGGTGTGGGCAGGTGGGACTAGTGTAGATGGGGCATGTTGGTCAGTGTGGGCAGGTGGGACTAGTGTAGATGGGGCATGTTGGTCGGCGTGGGCGGTTGGGACTAGTGTAGATGGGGCATGTTGGCCGGTGTGGGCAGGTGGGACTAGTGTAGATGGGGCATGATGGTCGGTGTGGGCTGGTGGGACTAGTGTAGATGGGGCATGTTGGTCGGTGTGGGCAGGTGGGACTAGTGTAGATGGGGCATGTTGGCCGGTGTGGGCAGGTGGGACTAGTGTAGATGGGGCATGTTGGTCGGTGTGGGCAGGTGGGACTAGTGAAAATGGGGCATGTTGGTCGGTGTGGGCAGGTGGGACTAGTGTAGATGGGGCATGTTGGTCGGTGTGGGCAGGTGGGATTAGTGTAGATGGGGCATGTTGGTCGGTGTGGGTCTAGTGTAGATGGGGCATGTTGGCCGGTGTGGGCAGGTGGTACTAGTGTAGATGGGGCATGTTGGTCGGTGTGGGCTGGTGGGACTAGTGTAGATGGGGCATGTTGGTCGGTGTGGGCAGGTGGGACTAGTGTAGATGGGGCATGTTGGTCGGTGTGGGCAGGTGGGACTAGTGTAGATGTGGCGTGTTGGTCGGTGTGGGCAGGTGGGACTAGTGTAGATGGGGCATGTTGGTCGGTGTGGGTGGGACTGGTGTAGATGGGGCATGTTGGTCAGTGTGGGCAGGTGGGACTAGTGTAGATGGGGCATGTTGGCCGGTATGGGCAGGTGGGACTAGTGTAGATGGGGCATGTAGGTCGGTGTGGGCAGGTGGGACTAGTGTAGATGGGGCATGTTGGTCGGTGTGGGCAGGTGGGACTCGTGTAGATGGGGCATGTTGGTCGGTGTGGGTGGGACTAGTGTAGATGGGGCATGTTGGTTGGTGTGAGCAGGTGGGACTAGTGTAGATGGGGCATGTTGGTCGGTGTGGGCAGGTGGGACTAGTGTAGATGGGGCATGTTGGTCGGCGTGGGCGGTTGGGACTAGTGTAGATGGGGCATGTTGGCCGGTGTGGGCAGGTGGGACTAGTGCAGATGGGGCATGTTGGTCAGTGTGGGCAGGTGGGACTAGTGTAGATGGGGCATGTTGGTAGGTGTGGGCAGGTGGGACTAGTGTAGATGGGGCATGTTGGTCGGTGTGCAGGTGGGATTAGTGTAGATGGGGCATGTTGGTCGGTGTGGGACTAGTGTAGATGGGGCATGTTGGTGGGTGTGGGAAGGTGGGACTAGTGTAGATGGGGCATGTTGGTCGGTGTGGGCAGGTGGGACTAGTGTAGATGGGGCATGTTGATCGGTGTGGGCAGGTGGGACTAGTGTAGATGGGGCATTTTGGTCGGTGTGGGCAGGTGGGACTAGTGTAGATGGGGCATGTTGGTCGTGTGGGCAGGTGCGACTAGTGTAGATGGGGCATGTTGACCGGTGTGGGCAGGTGAGACTAGTGTAGATGGGGCATGTTGGTCGGTGTGGGCAGGTGGGACTAGTGTAAATGGGGCATGTTGGTCGGTGTGGGACTAGTGTAGATGGGGCATGTTGGTCGGTGTGGGCAGCTGGGACTAGTGTAGATGGGGCATGTTGGTCGTGTGGGCAGGTGCGACTAGTGTAGATGGGGCATGTTGACCGGTGTGAGCAGGCGAGACTAGTGTAGATGGGGCATGTTGGTCGGTGTGGGCAGGTGGGACTAGTGTAGATGGGGAATGTTGGTCGGTGTGGGCAGGTGGGACTAATGTAGATGGGGCATGTTGGTCGGTGTGGGACTAGTGTAGATGGGGCATGTTGGTCGGTGTGGGCAGGTGGGACTAGTGTAGATGGGGCATGTTGGTCGTTGTGGGCAGGTGGGACTAGTGTAGATGGGGCATGTTGGTCGGTATGGGCAGGTGGGACTAGAGTAGATGGGGCATGTTGGTCGGTGTGGGCAGGTGGGACCAGTGTAGATGGGGCATGTTGGTTGGTGTGGGCAGATGGGACTAGTGTAGATGGGGCATGTTGGTCGGTGTGGGCGGGTGGGACTAGTGTAGATGGGGCATGTTGGGCGGTGTGGGCAGGTGGGACTAGTGTAGATGGGGCATGTTGGTTGGTGTGGGCGGGTGGGACTAGTGTAGATGGGGCATGTTGGTCGGTGTGGGACTAGTGTAGATGGGGCATGTTGGTCGGTGTGGGCAGGTGGGACTAGTGTAGATGGGGCATGTTGGTCGGTGTGGGTAGGTGGGACTAATGTAGATGGGGCATGTTGGTCGGTGTGGGACTAGTGAAGATGGGGCATGTTGGTCGGTGTGGGCAGGTGGGGCTAGTGTAGATGGGGCATGTTGGTCGGTGTGGGCGGGTGGGACTAGTGTAGATGG
Organism: Rhinoraja longicauda; assembly: GCF_053455715.1. Classification (NCBI taxonomy): domain Eukaryota; kingdom Metazoa; phylum Chordata; class Chondrichthyes; order Rajiformes; family Arhynchobatidae; genus Rhinoraja; species Rhinoraja longicauda. Next base: position 14,767 of record NW_027602122.1, on the reverse strand, counting down.
GGCATGTTGGTCGGTGTGGGCGGGTGGGACTAGTGTAGATGGGGCATGTTGGTCGTTGTGGGCGGGTGGGACTAGTGTAGATGGGGCATGTTGGTCGGTGTGGGCGGGTGGGACTAGTGTAGATGGGGCATGTTGGTCGGTGTGGGCGGGTGGGACTAGTGTAGATGGGGCATGTTGGTCGGTGTGGGCAGGTGGGACTAGTGTAGATGGGGCATGTTGGTCGGTGTGCAGGTGGGACTAGTGTAGATGGGGCATGTTGGTCGTTGTGGGACTAGTGTAGATGGGGCATGTTGGTCGGTGTGGGAAGGTGGGACTAGTGTAGATGGGGCATGTTGGTCGGTGTGGGCAGGTGGGACTAGTGTAGATGGGGCATGTTGGTCGGTGCGCGCAGGTGGGACTAGTGTAGATGGGGCATGTTGGTCGGTATGGGTAGTTGGGACTTGTGTAGATGGGGCATGTTGGTCGGTGTGGGCAGGTGGGTCTAGTGCAGATGGGCATGTTGTTCGGTGTGGGCAGTTGGCACTAGTATAGATGGGGCATGTTGGTCGGTGTGGGCAGGTGGGACTAGTGTAGATGGGGCATGTTGGTCGGTGTGGGACTCGTGTAGATGGGGCATGTTGGCCGTTGTGGGCGGGTGGGACTAGTGAAAATGGGGCATGTTGGTCGGTGTGGGCAGGTGGGACTATTGTAGATGGGGCATGTTGACCGGTGTGGGCAGGTGAGACTAGTGTAGATGGGGCATGTTGGTCGGTGTGGGCGGGTGGGACTAGTGTAGATGGGGCATGTTGGTCGGTGTGGGCTGGTGGGACTAGTGTAGATGGGGCATGTTGGCCGGTGTGGGCGGGTGGGACTAGTGTAGTGGGGCATGTTGGTCGGTGTGGGCGGGTGGGACTAGTGTAGATGGGGCATGTTGGTCGGTGTGGGCAGGTGGGACTAGTGTAGATGGGGCATGTTGGTCGGTGTTGTCAGGTGGGACTAGTGTACATGAGGCATGTTGGTCGGTGTGGGCAGGTGGGACAAGTGTAGATGGGGCATGTTGGTTGGTGTGGGACTAGTGTAGATGGGGCATGTTGGTCGGTGTGGGCGGGTGGGACTAGTGTAGATGGGGCATGTTGGTCGGTGTGGGCAGGTGGGACTAGTGTAGATGGGGAATGTTGGTAGGTGTGGGCGGGTGGGACTAGTGGAGATGGGTCATGTTAGTCGGTGTGGGCAGGTGGGACTAGTGTAGATGGGGCATGTTGGTCGGTGTGGGCAGGTGGGACTAGTGTAGATGGGGCATGTTGGTCGGTGTGGGTGGGACTGGTGTAGATGGGGCATGGTGGTCGGTGTGGGCAGTTGGGACTAGTGTAGATGGGGCATGTTGGCCGGTGTGGGCAGGTGGGACTAGTGTAGATGGGGCATGATGGTCGGTGTGGGCTGGTGGGACTAGTGTAGATGGGGCATGTTGGTTGGTGTGGGCAGGTGGGACTAGTGTAGATGGGGCATGTTGGCCGGTGTGGGCAGGTGGGACTAGTGTAGATGGGGCATGTTGGTTCGTGTGGGCAGGTGGGTCTAGTGAAAATGGGGCATGTTGGTCGGTGTGGGCAGGTGGGACTAGTGTAGATGGGGCATGTTGGTCGGTGTGGGCAGGTGGGATTAGTGTAGATGGGGCATGTTGGTCGGTGTGGGTCTAGTGTAGATGGGGCATGTTGGCCGGTGTGGGCAGGTGGTACTAGTGTAGATGGGGCATGTTGGTCGGTGTGGGCTGGTGGGACTAGTGTAGATGGGGCATGTTGGTCGGTGTGGGCAGGTGGGACTAGTGTAGATGGGGCATGTTGGTCGGTGTGGGCAGGTGGGACTAGTGTAGATGTGGCGTGTTGGTCGGTGTGGGCAGGTGGGACTAGTGTAGATGGGGCATGTTGGTCGGTGTGGGTGGGACTGGTGTAGATGGGGCATGTTGGTCAGTGTGGGCAGGTGGGACTAGTGTAGATGGGGCATGTTGGCCGGTATGGGCAGGTGGGACTAGTGTAGATGGGGCATGTAGGTCGGTGTGGGCAGGTGGGACTGGTGTAGATGGGGCATGTTGGTCGGTGTGGGCAGGTGGGACTCTTGTAGATGGGGCATGTTGGTCGGTGTGGGTGGGACTAGTGTAGATGGGGCATGTTGGTTGGTGTGGGCAGGTGGGACTAGTGTAGATGGGGCATGTTGGTCAGTGTGGGCAGGTGGGACTAGTGTAGATGGGGCATGTTGGTCGGCGTGGGCGGTTGGGACTAGTGTAGATGGGGCATGTTGGCCGGTGTGGGCAGGTGGGACTAGTGTAGATGGGGCATGTTGGTCAGTGTGGGCAGGTGGGACTAGTGTAGATGGGGCATGTTGGTCGGTGTGGGAAGGTGGGACTAGTGTAGATGGGGCATGTTGGTCGGTGTGGGCAGGTGGGACTAGTGTAGATGGGGCATGTTGGTCGGTGCGCGCAGGTGGGACTAGTGTAGATGGGGCATGTTGGTCGGTATGGGTAGTTGGGACTTGTGTAGATGGGGCATGTTGGTCGGTGTGGGCAGGTGGGTCTAGTGCAGATGGGCATGTTGTTCGGTGTGGGCAGTTGGGACTAGTATAGATGGGGCATGTTGGTCGGTGTGGGCAGGTGGGACTAGTGTAGATGGGGCATGTTGGTCGGTGTGGGACTCGTGTAGATGGGGCATGTTGGCCGTTGTGGGCGGGTGGGACTAGTGAAAATGGGGCATGTTGGTCGGTGTGGGCAGGTGGGACTATTGTAGATGGGGCATGTTGACCGGTGTGGGCAGGTGAGACTAGTGTAGATGGGGCATGTTGGTCGGTGTGGGCGGGTGGGACTAGTGTAGATGGGGCATGTTGGTCGGTGTGGGCTGGTGGGACTAGTGTAGATGGGGCATGTTGGCCGGTGTGGGCGGGTGGGACTAGTGTAGTGGGGCATGTTGGTCGGTGTGGGCGGGTGGGACTAGTGTAGATGGGGCATGTTGGTCGGTGTGGGCAGGTGGGACTAGTGTAGATGGGGCATGTTGGTCGGTGTTGTCAGGTGGGACTAGTGTACATGAGGCATGTTGGTCGGTGTGGGCAGGTGGGACAAGTGTAGATGGGGCATGTTGGTTGGTGTGGGACTAGTGTAGATGGGGCATGTTGGTCGGTGTGGGCGGGTGGGACTAGTGTAGATGGGGCATGTTGGTCGGTGTGGGCAGGTGGGACTAGTGTAGATGGGGAATGTTGGTAGGTGTGGGCGGGTGGGACTAGTGGAGATGGGTCATGTTAGTCGGTGTGGGCAGGTGGGACTAGTGTAGATGGGGCATGTTGGTCGGTGTGGGCAGGTGGGACTAGTGTAGATGGGGCATGTTGGTCGGTGTGGGTGGGACTGGTGTAGATGGGGCATGGTGGTCGGTGTGGGCAGTTGGGACTAGTGTAGATGGGGCATGTTGGCCGGTGTGGGCAGGTGGGACTAGTGTAGATGGGGCATGATGGTCGGTGTGGGCTGGTGGGACTAGTGTAGATGGGGCATGTTGGTTGGTGTGGGCAGGTGGGACTAGTGTAGATGGGGCATGTTGGCCGGTGTGGGCAGGTGGGACTAGTGTAGATGGGGCATGTTGGTTCGTGTGGGCAGGTGGGTCTAGTGAAAATGGGGCATGTTGGTCGGTGTGGGCAGGTGGGACTAGTGTAGATGGGGCATGTTGGTCGGTGTGGGCAGGTGGGATTAGTGTAGATGGGGCATGTTGGTCGGTGTGGGTCTAGTGTAGATGGGGCATGTTGGCCGGTGTGGGCAGGTGGTACTAGTGTAGATGGGGCATGTTGGTCGGTGTGGGCTGGTGGGACTAGTGTAGATGGGGCATGTTGGTCGGTGTGGGCAGGTGGGACTAGTGTAGATGGGGCATGTTGGTCGGTGTGGGCAGGTGGGACTAGTGTAGATGTGGCGTGTTGGTCGGTGTGGGCAGGTGGGACTAGTGTAGATGGGGCATGTTGGTCGGTGTGGGTGGGACTGGTGTAGATGGGGCATGTTGGTCAGTGTGGGCAGGTGGGACTAGTGTAGATGGGGCATGTTGGCCGGTATGGGCAGGTGGGACTAGTGTAGATGGGGCATGAAGGTCGGTGTGGGCAGGTGGGACTGGTGTAGATGGGGCATGTTGGTCGGTGTGGGCAGGTGGGACTCTTGTAGATGGGGCATGTTGGTCGGTGTGGGTGGGACTAGTGTAGATGGGGCATGTTGGTCGGTGTGGGCAGGTGGGACTAGTGTAGATGGGGCATGTTGGTCGGTGTGGGCAGGTGGGACTAGTGTAGATGGGGCATGTTGGTCGGCGTGGGCGGTTGGGACTAGTGTAGATGGGGCATGTTGGCCGGTGTGGGCAGGTGGGACTAGTGTAGATGGGGCATGTTGGTCAGTGTGGGCAGGTGGGACTAGTGTAGATGGGGCATGTTGGTCGGTGTGGGCAGGTGGGACTAGTGTAGATGGGGCATGTTGGTCGGTGTGCAGGTGGGATTAGTGTAGATGGGGCATGTTGGTCGGTGTGGGACTAGTGTAGATGGGGCATGTTGGTGGGTGTGGGAAGGTGGGACTAGTGTAGATGGGGCATGTTGGTCGGTGTGGGCAGGTGGGACTAGTGTAGATGGGGCATGTTGGTCGGTGTGGGCAGGTGGGACTAGTGTAGATGGGGCATTTTGGTCGGTGTGGGCAGGTGGGACTAGTGTAGATGGGGCATGTTGGTCGTGTGGGCAGGTGCGACTAGTGTAGATGGGGCATGTTGACCGGTGTGGGCAGGTGAGACTAGTGTAGATGGGGCATGTTGGTCGGTGTGGGCAGGTGGGACTAGTGTAAATGGGGCATGTTGGTCGGTGTGGGACTAGTGTAGATGGGGCATGTTGGTCGGTGTGGGCAGGTGGGACTAGTGTAGATGGGGCATGTTGGTCGGTGTGGGCAGGTGGGACTAGTGTAGATGGGGCATGTTGGTCGTGTGGGCAGGTGCGACTAGTGTAGATGGGGCATGTTGACCGGTGTGAGCAGGCGAGACTAGTGTAGATGGGGCATGTTGGTCGGTGTGGGCAGGTGGGACTAGTGTAGATGGGGAATGTTGGTCGGTGTGGGCAGGTGGGACTAATGTAGATGGGGCATGTTGGTCGGTGTGGGACTAGTGTAGATGGGGCATGTTGGTCGGTGTGGGTGGGTGGGACTAGTGTAGATGGGGCATGTTGGTCGGTGTGGGTCTAGTGTAGATGGGGCATGTTGGCCGGTGTGGGCAGGTGGTACTAGTGTAGATGGGGCATGTTGGTCGGTGTGGGCTGGTGGGACTAGTGTAGATGGGGCATGTTGGTCGGTGTGGGCAGGTGGGACTAGTGTAGATGGGGCATGTTGGCCGATGTGGGCAGGTGGGACTAGTGTAGATGGGGCATGTTGGTCGGTGTGGGCAGGTGGGACTAGTGTAGATGGGGCATGTTGGTCGGTGTGGGCAGGTGGGACTCGTGTAGATGGGGCATGTTGGTCGGTGTGGGTGGGACTAGTGTAGATGGGGCATGTTGGTTGGTGTGGGCAGGTGGGACTGGTGTAGATGGGGCATGTTGGTCGGTGTGGGCAGGTGGGACTAGTGTAGATGGGGCATGTTGGTCGGTGTGGGCAGGTGGGACTAGTGTAGATGGGGCATGTTGGTCGGTGTGCAGGTGGGACTAGTGTAGATGGGGCATGTTGGTCGGTGTGGGACTAGTGTAGATGGGGCATGTTGGTCGGTGTGGGAAGGTGGGACTAGTGTAGATGGGGCATGTTGGTCGGTGTGGGCAGGTGGGACTAGTGTAGATGGGGCATGTTGGTCGGTGTGCGCAGGTGGGACTAGTGTAGATGGGGCATGTTGGTCGGTATGGGTAGTTGGGACTTGTGTAGATGGGGCATGTTGGTCGGTGTGGGCAGGTGGGTCTAGTGTAGATGGGCATGTTGTTCGGTGTGGGCAGTTGGGACTAGTGTAGATGGGGCATGTTGGTCGGTGTGGGCAGGTGGGACTAGTGTAGATGGGGCATGTTGGTCGGTGTGGGACTCGTGTAGATGGGGCATGTTGGCCGTTGTGGGCGGGTGGGACTAGTGTAGATGGGGCATGTTGGTCGGTGTCGGCTGGTGGGACTAGTGTAGATGGGGCATGTTGGCCGGTGTGGGCGGGTGGGACTAGTGTAGTGGGGCATGTTGGTCGGTGTGGGCGGGTGGGACTAGTGTCGATGGGGCATGTTGGTCGGTGTGGGCAGATGGGACTAGTGTAGATGGGGCATGTTCGTCGGTGTGGGCAGGTGGGACTAGTGTAGATGTGGCATGTTGTTCGGTGTGGGCAGGTGGGACTAGTGTAGATGGGGCATGTTGGTCGGTGTGGGCAGGTGGGACTCGTGTACATGAGGCATGTTGGTCGGTGTGGGCAGGTGGGACTAGTGTAGATGGGGCATGTTGGTCAGTGTGGGACTAGTGTAGATGGAGCATGTTGGCCGGTGTGGGCAGGTGGGACTAGTGAAAATGGGGCATGTTGTTCGGTGTGGGCAGGTGGGACTATTGTAGATGGGGCATGTTGACCGGTGTGGGCAGGTGAGACTAGTGTAGATGGGGCATGTTGGTCGGTGTGGGCGGGTGGGACTAGTGTAGATGGGGCATGTTGGCCGGTGTGGGCAGGTGGGACTAGTGTAGATGGGGCATGTTGGTCGGTGTGGGCAGGTGGGACTAGTGAAAATGGGGCATGTTGGTCGGTGTGGGCAGGTGGGACTAGTGTAGATGGGGCATGTTGGTCGGTGTGGGCAGGTGGGATTAGTGTAGATGGGGCATGTTGGTCGGTGTGGGTCTAGTGTAGATGGGACATGTTGGCCGGTGTGGGCAGGTGGTACTAGTGTAGATGGGGCATGTTGGTCGGTGTGGGCTGGTGGGACTAGTGTAGATGGGGCATGTTGGTCGGTGTGGGCAGGTGGGACTAGTGTAGATGGGGCATGTTGGTCGGTGTGGGCAGGTGGGACTAGTGTAGATGTGGCGTGTTGGTCGGTGTGGGCAGGTGGGACTAGTGTAGATGGGGCATGTTGGTCGGTGTGGGTGGGACTGGTGTAGATGGGGCATGTTGGTCAGTGTGGGCAGGTGGGACTAGTGTAGATGGGGCATGTTGGCCGGTATGGGCAGGTGGGACTAGTGTAGATGGGGCATGTAGGTCGGTGTGGGCAGGTGGGACTAGTGTAGATGGGGCATGTTGGTCGGTGTGGGCAGGTGGGACTCGTGTAGATGGGGCATGTTGGTCGGTGTGGGTGGGACTAGTGTAGATGGGGCATGTTGGTTGGTGTGGGCAGGTGGGACTAGTGTAGATGGGGCATGTTGGTCGGTGTGGGCAGGTGGGACTAGTGTAGATGGGGCATGTTGGTCGGCGTGGGCGGTTGGGACTAGTGTAGATGGGGCATGTTGGCCGGTGTGGGCAGGTGGGACTAGTGTAGATGGGGCATGTTGGTCAGTGTGGGCAGGTGGGACTAGTGTAGATGGGGCATGTTGGTCGGTGTGGGCAGGTGGGACTAGTGTAGATGGGGCATGTTGGTCGGTGTGCAGGTGGGATTAGTGTAGATGGGGCATGTTGGTCGGTGTGGGACTAGTGTAGATGGGGCATGTTGGTGGGTGTGGGAAGGTGGGACTAGTGTAGATGGGGCATGTTGGTCGGTGTGGGCAGGTGGGACTAGTGTAGATGGGGCATGTTGATCGGTGTGGGCAGGTGGGACTAGTGTAGATGGGGCATTTTGGTCGGTGTGGGCAGGTGGGACTAGTGTAGATGGGGCATGTTGGTCGTGTGGGCAGGTGCGACTAGTGTAGATGGGGCATGTTGACCGGTGTGGGCAGGTGAGACTAGTGTAGATGGGGCATGTTGGTCGGTGTGGGCAGGTGGGACTAGTGTAAATGGGGCATGTTGGTCGGTGTGGGACTAGTGTAGATGGGGCATGTTGGTCGGTGTGGGCAGGTGGGACTAGTGTAGATGGGGCATGTTGGTCGGTGTGGGCAGGTGGGACTAGTGTAGATGGGGCATGTTGGTCGTGTGGGCAGGTGCGACTAGTGTAGATGGGGCATGTTGACCGGTGTGAGCAGGCGAGACTAGTGTAGATGGGGCATGTTGGTCGGTGTGGGCAGGTGGGACTAGTGTAGATGGGGAATGTTGGTCGGTGTGGGCAGGTGGGACTAATGTAGATGGGGCATGTTGGTCGGTGTGGGACTAGTGTAGATGGGGCATGTTGGTCGGTGTGGGCGGGTGGGACTAGTGTAGATGGGGCATGTTGGTCGGTGTGGGCAGGTGGGACTAGTGTAGATGGGGCATGTTGGTCGGTATGGGCAGGTGGGACTAGAGTAGATGGGGCATGTTGGTCGGTGTGGGCAGGTGGGACCAGTGTAGATGGGGCATGTTGGTCGGTGTGGGCAGATGGGACTAGTGTAGATGGGGCATGTTGGTCGGTGTGGGCGGGTGGGACTAGTGTAGATGGGGCATGTTGGGCGGTGTGGGCAGGTGGGACTAGTGTAGATGGGGCATGTTGGTCGGTGTGGGCGGGTGGGACTAGTGTAGATGGGGCATGTTGGTCGGTGTGGGACTAGTGTAGATGGGGCATGTTGGTCGGTGTGGGCAGGTGGGACTAGTGTAGATGGGGCATGTTGGTCGGTGTAGGTAGGTGGGACTAATGTAGATGGGGCATGTTGGTCGGTGTGGGACTAGTGTAGATGGGGCATGTTGGTCGGTATGGGCAGGTGGGACTAGTGTAGATGGGGCATGTTGGTCGGTGTGGGCGGGTGGGACTAGTGTAGATGGGGCATGTTGGTCGGTGTGGGCGGGTGGGACTAGTGTAGATGGGGCATGTTGGTCGTTGTGGGCGGGTGGGACTAGTGTAGATGGGGCATGTTGGTCGGTGTGGGCGGGTGGGACTAGTGTAGATGGGGCATGTTGGTCAGTGTGGGCAGGTGGGACTAGTGTAGATGGGGCATGTTGGTCGGTGTGGGCAGGTGGGACTAGTGTAGATGGGGCATGTTGGTCGGTGTGCAGGTGGGACTAGTGTAGATGGGGCATGTTGGTCGTTGTGGGACTAGTGTAGATGGGGCATGTTGGTCGGTGTGGGAAGGTGGGACTAGTGTAGATGGGGCATGTTGGTCGGTGTGGGCAGGTGGGACTAGTGTAGATGGGGCATGTTGGTCGGTGTGTGCAGGTGGGTCTAGTGTAGATGGGCATGTTGTTCGGTGTGGGCAGTTGGGACTAGTGCAGATGGGGCATGTTGGTCGGTGTGGGCAGGTGGGACTAGTGTAGATGGGGCATGTTGGTCGGTGTGGGACTCGTGTAGATGGGGCATGTTGGCCGTTGTGTGCGGGTGGGACTAGTGAAAATGGGGCATGTTGGTCGGTGTGGGCAGGTGGGACTATTGTAGATGGGGCATGTTGACTGGTGTGGGCAGGTGAGACTAGTGTAGATGGGGCATGTTGGTCGGTGTGGGCGGGTGGGACTAGTGTAGATGGGGCATGTTGGTCGGTGTGGGCAGGTGGGACTAGTGCAGATGGGGCATGTTGGCCGGTGTGGGCAGGTGGGACTAGTGTAGATGGGGCATGTTGGTCGGTGTGGGACTCGTGTAGATGGGGCATGTTGGCTGGTGTGGGCGGGTGGGACTAGTGTAGATGGGGCATGTTGGTCGATGTGGGCTGGTGGGACTAGTGTTGATGGGGCATGTTGGCCGGTGTGGGCGGGTGGGACTAGTGTAGTGGGGCATGTTGGTCGGTGTGGGCGGGTGGGACTAGTGTAGATGGGGCATGTTGGTCGGTGTGGGCAGGTGGGACTAGTGTAGATGGGGCATGTTCGTCTGTGTGGGCAGGTGGGACTAGTGTAGATGTGGCATGTTGGTCGGTGTGGGCAGGTGGGACTAGTGTAGATGGGGCATGTTGGTCGGTGTTGTCAGGTGGGACTAGTGTACATGAGGCATGTTGGTCGGTGTGGGCAGGTGGGACTAGTGTAGATGGGGCATGTTGGATGGTGTGGGACTAGTGTAGATGGGGCATGTTGGTCGGTGTGGGCGGGTGGGACTAGTGTAGATGGGGCATGTTGGTCGGTGTGGGCAGGTGGGACTAGTGTAGATGGGGCATGTTGGTAGGTGTGGGCGGGTGGGACTAGTGGAGATGGGTCATGTTGGTTGGTGTGGGCAGGTGGGACTAGTGTAGATGGGGCATGTTGGTCGGTGTGGGCAGGTGGAACTAGTGTAGATGGGGCATGTTGGTCGGTGTGGGTGGGACTGGTGTAGATGGGGCATGGTGGTCGGTGTGGGCAGTTGGGACTAGTGTAGATGGGGCATGTTGGCCAGTGTGGGCAGGTGGAACTAGTGTAGATGGGGCATGATGGTCGGTGTGGGCTGGTGGGACTAGTGTAGATGGGGCATGTTGGTCGGTGTGGGCAGGTGGGACTGGTGTAGATGGGGCATGTTGGCCGGTGTGGGCAGGTGGGACTAGTGTAGATGGGGCATGTTGGTCGGTGTGGGCAGGTGGGACTAGTGAAAATGGGGCATGTTGGTCGGTGTGGGCAGGTGGGACTAGTGTAGATGGGGCATGTTGGTCGGTGTGGGCAGGTGGGACTAGTGTAGATGGGGCATGATGGTCGGTGTGGGTCTAGTGTAGATGGGGCATGTTGGCCGGTGTGGGCAGGTGGTACTAGTGTAGATGGGGCATGTTGGTCGGTGTGGGCTGGTGGGACTAGTGTAAATGGGGCATGTTGGTCGGTGTGGGCAGGTGGGACTAGTGTAGATGGGGCATGTTGGTCGGTGTGGGCAGGTGGGACTAGTGTAGATGTGGCGTGTTGGTCGGTGTGGGCAGGTGGGACTAGTGTAGATGGGGCATGTTGGTCGGTGTGGGCAGGTGGGACTAGTGTAGATGGGGCATGTTGGTCGGTGTGGGTGGGACTGGTGTAGATGGGGCATGTTGGTCAGTGTGGGCAGGTGGGACTAGTGTAGATGGGGCATGTTGGCCGGTATGGGCAGGTGGGACTAGTGTAGATGGGGCATGTAGGTCGGTGTGGGCAGGTGGGACTAGTGTAGATGGGGCATGTTGGTCGGTGTGGGCAGGTGGTACTCGTGTAGATGGGGCATGTTGGTCGGTGTGGGTGGGACTAGTGTAGATGGGGCATGTTGGTCGGTGTGGGCAGGTGGGACTAGTGTAGATGGGGCATGTTGGTCGGTGTGGGCAGGTGGGACTAGTGTAGATGGGGCATGTTGGTCGGCGTGGGCGGTTGGGACTAGTGTAGATGGGGCATGTTGGCCGGTGTGGGCAGGTGGGACTAGAGTAGATGGGGCATGTTGGTCAGTGTGGGCAGGTGGGACTAGTGTAGATGGGGCATGTTGGTCGGTGTGGGCAGGTGGGACTAGTGTAGATGGGGCATGTTGGTCGGTGTGCAGGTGGGACTAGTGTAGATGGGGCATGTTGGTCGGTGTGGGACTAGTGTAGATGGGGCATGTTGGTGGGTGTGGGAAGGTGGGACTAGTGTAGATGGGGCATGTTGGTCGGTGTGGGCAGGTGGGACTAGTGTAGATGGGGCATGTTGGTCGGTGTGGGCAGGTGGGACTAGTGTAGATGGGGCATTATGGTCGGTGTGGGCAGGTGGGACTGGTGTAGATGGGGCATGTTGGTCGTGTGGGCAGGTGCGACTAGTGTAGATGGGGCATGTTGACCGGTGTGGGCAGGTGAGACTAGTGTAGATGGGGCATGTTGGTCGGTGTGGGCAGGTGGGACTAGTGTAAATGGGGCATGTTTGTCGGTGTGGGCAGGTGGGACTAGTGTAGATGGGGCATGTTGGTCGGTGTGGGACTAGTGTAGATGGGGCATGTTGGTCGGTGTGGGCAGGTGGGACTAGTGTAGATGGGGCATGTTGGTCGGTGTGGGCCGGTGGGACTAGTGTAGATGGGGCATGTTGGTCGGTGTGGGCAGGTGGGTCTAGTGTAGATGGGCATGTTGTTCGGTGTGGGCAGTTGGGACTAGTGTAGATGGGGCATGTTGGTCGGTGTGGGCAGGTGGGACTAGTGTAGATGGGGCATGTTGGTCGGTGTGGGACTCGTGTAGATGGGGCATGTTGGCCGTTGTGGGCGGGTGGGACTAGTGAAAATGGGGCATGTTGGTCGGTGTGGGCAGGTGGGACTATTGTAGATGGGGCATGTTGACCGGTGTGGGCAGGTGAGACTAGTGTAGATGGGGCATGTTGGTCGGTGTGGGCGGGTGGGACTAGTGTAGATGGGGCATGTTGGTCGGTGTGGGCAGGTGGGACTAGTGCAGATGGGGCATGTTGGCCGGTGTGGGCAGGTGGGACTAGTGTAGATGGGGCATGTTGGTCGGTGTGGGACTCGTGTAGATGGGGCATGTTGGCTGGTGTGGGCGGGTGGGACTAGTGTAGATGGGGCATGTTGGTCGATGTGGGCTGGTGGGACTAGTGTAGATGGGGCATGTTGGCCGGTGTGGGCGGGTGGGACTAGTGTAGTGGGGCATGTTGGTCGGTGTGGGCGGGTGGGACTAGTGTAGATGGGGCATGTTGGTCGGTGTGGGCAGGTGGGACTAGTGTAGATGGGGCATGTTGGTCAGTGTGGGCAGGTGGGACTAGTGTAGATGGGGCATGTTGGTCGGTGTGGGCAGGTGGGACTAGTGTAGATGGGGCATGTTGGTCGGTGTGCAGGTGGGACTAGTGTAGATGGGGCATGTTGGTCGGTGTGGGACTAGTGTAGATGGGGCATGTTGGTGGGTGTGGGAAGGTGGGACTAGTGTAGATGGGGCATGTTGGTCGGTGTGGGCAGGTGGGACTAGTGTAGATGGGGCATGTTGGTCGGTGTGGGCAGGTGGGACTAGTGTAGATGGGGCATTATGGTCGGTGTGGGCAGGTGGGACTGGTGTAGATGGGGCATGTTCGTCGTGTGGGCAGGTGCGACTAGTGTAGATGGGGCATGTTGACCGGTGTGGGCAGGTGAGACTAGTGTAGATGGGGCATGTTGGTCGGTGTGGGCAGGTGGGACTGGTGTAAATGGGGCATGTTTGTCGGTGTGGGCAGGTGGGACTAGTGTAGATGGGGCATGTTGGTCGGTGTGGGACTAGTGTAGATGGGGCATGTTGGTCGGTGTGGGCAGGTGGGACTAGTGTAAATGGGGCATGTTGGTCGGTGTGGGCCGGTGGGACTAGTGTAGATGGGGCATGTTGGTCGGTGTGGGCAGGTGGGTCTAGTGTAGATGGGCATGTTGTTCGGTGTGGGCAGTTGGGACTAGTGTAGATGGGGCATGTTGGTCGGTGTGGGCAGGTGGGACTAGTGTAGATGGGGCATGTTGGTCGGTGTGGGACTCGTGTAGATGGGGCATGTTGGCCGTTGTGGGCGGGTGGGACTAGTGAAAATGGGGCATGTTGGTCGGTGTGGGCAGGTGGGACTATTGTAGATGGGGCATGTTGACCGGTGTGGGCAGGTGAGACTAGTGTAGATGGGGCATGTTGGTCGGTGTGGGCGGGTGGGACTAGTGTAGATGGGGCATGTTGGTCGGTGTGGGCAGGTGGGACTAGTGCAGATGGGGCATGTTGGCCGGTGTGGGCAGGTGGGACTAGTGTAGATGGGGCATGTTGGTCGGTGTGGGACTCGTGTAGATGGGGCATGTTGGCTGGTGTGGGCGGGTGGGACTAGTGTAGATGGGGCATGTTGGTTGATGTGGGCTGGTGGGACTAGTGTAGATGGGGCATGTTGGCCGGTGTGGGCGGGTGGGACTAGTGTAGTGGGGCATGTTGGTCGGTGTGGGCGGGTGGGACTAGTGTAGATGGGGCATGTTGGTCGGTGTGGGCAGGTGGGACTAGTGTAGATGTGGCATGTTGGTCGGTGTGGGCAGGTGGGACTAGTGTAGATGGGGCATGTTGGTCGGTGTTGTCAGGTGGGACTAGTGTACATGAGGCATGTTGGTCGGTGTGGGCAGGTGGGACTAGTGTAGATGGGGCATGCTGGTTGGTGTGGGACTAGTGTAGATGGGGCATGTTGGTCGGTGTGGGCGGGTGGGACTAGTGTAGATGGGGCATGTTGGTCGGTGTGGGCAGGTGGGGACTAGTGTAGATGGGGCATGTTGGTAGGTGTGGGCGGGTGGGACTAGTGGAGATGGGTCATGTTGGTCGGTGTGGGCAGGTGGGACTAGTGTAGATGGGGCATGTTGGTCGGTGTGGGCAGGTGGAACTAGTGTAGATGGGGCATGTTGGTCGGTGTGGGTGGGACTGGTGTAGATGGGGCATGGTGGTCGGTGTGGGCAGTTGGGACTAGTGTAGATGGGGCATGTTGGTCAGTGTGGGCAGGTGGGACTAGTGTAGATGGGGCATGTTGGTCGGTGTGGGCAGGTGGGACTAGTGTAGATGGGGCATGTTGGTCGGTGTGGGACTAGTGTAGATGGGGCATGTTGGTGGGTGTGGGAAGGTGGGACTAGTGTAGATGGGGCATGTTGGTCGGTGTGGGCAGGTGGGACTAGTGTAGATGGGCATGTTGGTCGGTGTGGGCAGGTGGGACTAGTGTAGATGGGGCATTATGGTCGGTGTGGGCAGGTGGGACTAGTGTAGATGGGGCATGTTGGTCGTGTGGGCAGGTGCGACTAGTGTAGATGGGGCATGTTGACCGGTGTGGGCAGGTGAGACTAGTTTAGATGGGGCATGTTGGTCGGTGTGGGCAGGTGGGACTAGTGTAAATGGGGCATGTTTGTCGGTGTGGGCAGGTGGGGACTAGTGTAGATGGGGCATGTTGGTCGGTGTGGGCAGGTGGGACTAGTGTAGATGGGGCATGTTGGT
>NW_027602121.1:0-48921 GCF_053455715.1 Rhinoraja longicauda | reverse complement strand
AGCTTTTCGAAACAATGTAGCCGTCACAAGCTGAAAACTAAATCCTTGCTGAAAACTAAATCCTTTTCTGGAAACTTTTGGAAACAAATGTAGCCCCTTGAAGAAAAGGGTTAGAAATGAAAATTTAAACTTTAATATCTCTCTAGCTTTAAAAGGTAGCTTCAATTTGAACGAAAGTACTTACAATAGTTGCCCAGGTTAATTGTGAATACGGCGGTACAAAAATCGTAGCGCTTTGGTGTACCGTCTTGGAGGAGTAGGGTTTGTAAGTTAAACTTCCGTACATACACACATACATCCCTACATACGAACGCAGAGTTTTAGTATTATAATAATAGATAATAGATAGATACTAGACCGAGTGGGCCCGTTGGGCCCGTCCTCGTAGGGTTTCCATTGTAACCGGGAGGGGAGGAAAGGGGGAGGGTTGGGGGAGGGAAGGGGGAGGGAGGAGGGGAGGGAGGGGGGAGGGGAGGGGGGGGAGGGAGAGGGGAGGGAGGGGGGTAGGGGGGAGGGAGGGGGGAGAGGGGGGGATGGGAGGGGGGAGGGGTGAAGGGAGGAGGGAAGGGGGGAGGGAGAGGGGAGGGAGGTGGGTAGGGGGGAGGGAGGGAGGGGGACCTCCCCTTTTCCCAGTACCCCTCTTTCCCCGTTGGGCCCGTCCTCGTAGGGTTTCCATTGTAACCGGGAGGAGGGGAGGGCGGGAAGGGGGATGGAGGGAGGAGGGAGGTGTGGAGGGAGGAGGGGAGGGGAGGGAGGGGGGAGGGGGGGAGGGGGAGGGAGGGGGAGGGAGAGGGGAGGGAGGAGGGGATTGAGGGGGACCTCCCCTTTTCCCAGTACTCCTCTTTCCCCGTTGGGCCCGTCCTCGTAGGGTTTCAATTGTAACCGGGAGGGGGGGAGGGAGGGTGGAAGGAGGGGGGAGAGGGATGGAAGGGTGGAGGGAGGGGGGGAGGGATTGGGGAGGGAGGGATGGAGGGAAGGAGGGAGGGGGGAGTTAGGGGGGAGGGGGAGGGAGGGGGAGGGAGTTGGGGAGGGGGAGGAGGGGGGGAGGGAGTGGGGATGGAGGTGGGAAGGAGGGGGGATGAAGGGGTTGAGGGGGGGAAGGAGGACCTCCCCTTTTCCCAGTACCCCTCTTTCCCCGTTGAGCCCGTCCTCATAGGGTTTCCATTGTAACCGGGAGGGGGGGAGGGAGGGAGGAGGGAGGTGTGGAGGGAGGAGGGGGGGAGGGGGGAGGGAGGGGGGGGAGGGGAGGGGGGAAGGGGAGGGGGAAGGGGGAGGGGGGAGGGGAGGGAGGGGGATCTCCCCTTTTCCCAGTACCCCTCTTTCCCCGTTGGGCCCGTCCCCGTAGGGTTTCCATTGTAACCGGGAGGGGGGAGGGAGGGTGGAAGGAGGGGGAGAGGGATGGAAGGGTGGAGGGAGGGGGGAGGGAGTGCGGGAGGGTGGGATGGAGGGAAGGAGGGAGGGGGGGAGTTAGGGGCTGAGTGGTGATGGAGGTTGGGATTGAGAGGGGAGGGAGGGGGGAGCGAGTGGGGATGGAGGTGGGAAGGAGGGGGGAGGAAGGGGTTGAGGGGGGAAGTCGAACCTCCCCTTTTCCCAGTACCCCTCTTTCCCCCACCACCAAGCCCCCTCCGCAACGACCCCTGTTGTCCCCCTCCCCAGTCCCCATTCTCAGACCCCCCCCCCATTCTCTCTCTCCCCCAGACACACTCTCAGTGCTTTTTTCGAAACAATTGCCCCGGTGGCCCACGAGCATAGGGGCCCAATGCTGATCTGTGTATGTTAAGTGACTTGCAATAAAAAAAAATACTTTAAAAAAAGATAAGTGCTTTTTAAGTGCTTGTTTTGAAACATTCGCGGTCGCATAGTGCTTCTCACTGCGATCTGTTAGTGGTGCTTTTCGAAACAATGTAGCACCCATCTCAAACAAGCATTGGGAGGATGGGAGGGAGGGAAGGGGAGGGAGGGAGGAGAGAGGTGTGGAAGGAGGAGGGGAGGGAGGGGGGAAGGGGAGGGGGGAACGGGGGAAGGGGAGGGAGAGGGGAGGGAGGGGGGATGGGATGGGGGAAGGGGGGAGGGAGGGGGACCTCCCCTTTTCCCAGTACCCCTCTTTCCCCGTTGGGCCCGTCCTCGTAGGGTTTCCATTGTAACCGGGAAGAGGGGAGGGAGGTGTGGAGGGAGGAGGGGAGGGGGGGAGGGGAGGAGGGGGAGGGAGAGGGTTAGGGGGGAGGGGGAGGGGGGAGGGGAGGGGGGAAGGGGAGGGAGGGGGACCTCCCCTTTTCCCAGTACCCCTCTTTCCCCGTTGGGCCCGTCCCCGTAGGGTTTCCTTTGTAACCAGAAGGGGGGGAGGGAGGGTGGAAGGAGGGGGGAGGGGGAGAGGGATGGAAGGGTGGAGGGCGGGGGGGAGGGATGGAGGGAAGGAGGGAGGGGGGGAGTTAGGGGAGGAGGGGTGAGGGAGGTGGGGAGGGAGTTGGGGAGGCGGGGGGAGGGAGTGGGGATGGAGGTGGGAAGGAGTGGGGAGGAAGGGGTTGAGGGGGGAAGGGGGGGAGGGGGAAGGGGGGGGAGGGAGGGAATAGGGGCCCCATGCTGATCTGTGTATGTTAAGTGACTTGCACAACTTTAAAAAACTGGCAGTTGCTTTTCGCAACAATGTTGCAACTATCCTCACACAAGCATTGTGACGTCACAAGCTGAAGACCTTGAAAAAAAAGGTCAGAAAAAAAATCATGTAAATTTAAAACCGAGCTGATCTCTCATTGGTGCACGGGTGCCATTGTGACATCACGCGCTGAAGCCCCTTCAAGAAAAGGGTTAGAAATGAAAATTTAAACTTTAATATCTCTCTAGCTTTAAAAAGGTAGCTTCAATTTGAACAAAAGTACTTACAATAGTTGCCCATGTTAATGGTGAATATGGCGGTACAAAAATCGTAGCGCTTTGGCGTACCGTCTAGGAGGAGTAGGGTTTGTAAGTTAAGCGTCAAGCAAAGACGCTTCGGAATCTTCCGTACATACACACGGAATGTTTGCGTACATACACACGGAATGTTGGACCGCAGAGTTTTAGTAGTATACTAGACCGAGTGGGCCCGTTGGGCCCGTCCTCGTAGGGTTTCCATTGTAACCGGGAGGGGAGGAAAGGGGGAGGGTTGGGGGAGGGAAGGGGGAGGGAGGAGGGGAGGGAGGGGGGGAGGGGAGGGGGGGAGGGAGAGGGGAGGGAGGGGGGTAGGGGGGAGGGAGGGGGGAGAGGGGGGGATGGGAGGGGGAGGGGAGGGGGGAAGGGAGGAGGGAAGGGGGGGAGGGAGAGGGGAGGGAGGTGGGTAGGGGGGAGGGAGGGAGGGGGACCTCCCCTTTTCCCAGTACCCCTCTTTCCCCGTTGGGCCCGTCCTCGTAGTGTTTCCATTGTAACCGGGAGGAGGGGAAGGCGGGAAGGGGGAGGGAGGGAGGAGGGAGGTGTGGAGGGAGGAGGGGAGGGGAGGGAGGGGGGAGGGGAGGGAGGGGGGTAGGGGGAGGGGGAGGGAGGGGGAGGGAGAGGGGATGGGGGAGGGGAGGGGGAAGGGGGGAGGGAGGGGGACCTCCCCTTTTCCCAGTACTCCTCTTTCCCCGTTGGGCCCGTCCTCGTAGGGTTTCCATTGTAACCGGGAGGGGGGGAGGGAGGGAGGAGGGAGGTGTGGAGGGAGGTGTGGAGGGAGGAGGGGAGGGGGAGGGAGGGGGGGAGGGGAGGGGGAGGGGGGGAAGAGGGGTAGGGGGGAGGGGAGGGAGGAGGGGAGGGAGGGGAACTCCCCTTTTCCCAGTACCCCTCTTTCCCCGTTGGGCCCGTCCCCGTAGGGTTTCCATTGTAACCGGGAGGGGGGGAGGGAGGGTGGAAGGAGGGGGAGAGGGGTGGAAGGGTGGAGGGAGGGGGGGAGGGAGTGGGGGAGGGTCGGATGGAGGGAAGGAGGTAGGGGTGAGTTAGGGGCTGAGTGGTGATGGAGGTTGGGATTGAGGGGGGAGAGAGTGGGGATGGAGGTGGGAAGGAGGGGGGAGGAAGAGGTTGAGGGGGAAGTCAGGATTGGCTGTTTTTTTAATTTCGTTGTACTCGTTGCAATGACAATAAATGAATATTATTATTATTATTATTATTATTATTATTATTATTATTATTATTATTATTATTATTATTATTATTATTATTATTATTATTATTATTATTATTATTATTATAAGTGGGACCTCCCCTTTTCCCAGTACCCCTCTTTCTCCCACCACCAAGCCCCCACCGCAACGACCCCTGTTGTCCCCCTCCCCAGTCCCCATTCTCAGACCCCCCCCATTCTCTTGGAATAAAAAAAAAGACTTTAAAAAAAAAAGTGCTTTTTAATTGCTTGTTTTGAAACATTCGCGGTTAAGTGCTTTTTTAAAAAACATTCGCGGTTAAGTGCTGGTTTTGAAACATTCGCGGCTACTTAGTGCTTCTGTCAGTCGCTTTTCGAGGGAGGGAGTAGGGAGGTGTGGAGGGGGGAGGGGAGGGGGAGGGAGGGGGGAGGGGTGGGGGGAAGGGGGGGAGGGAGAGGGGAGGGAAGGGGGTAGGGGGGAGGGGGAGGGAGGGGGGAGGGGGGAAGGGGAGGGAGGGGGGAAGGGGAGGGGGAGGGAGGGGGGGGAGGGAGAAGGGAGGGAGGGGGGGAGTGAGGGGGGGAGGGAGGGGAACCTCCCATTTTCCCAGTACCCCTCTTTCCCCATTGGGCCCGTCCTCGTAGGGTTTCCATTGTAACCGGGAGGAGGGGAGGGAGGGTGGAAGGAGGGGGGAGGGGGAGAGGGATGGAATGGTGGAGGGAGGGGGGAGGGAGTGGGGGAGGGTGGGATGGAGGGAAGGAGGGAGGGGGGGAGTTAGGGGCTGAGTGGTGAAGGAGGTTGGGATTGAGGGGGGAGGGAGGGGGGAGGGAGTGGGGATGGAGGTGGGAAGGAGGGGGGAGGAAGGGGTTGAGGGGGGAAGTGGGACCTCCCCTTTTCCCAGTACCCCTCTTTCCCCCACCACCAAGCCCCCTCCGCAACGACCCCTGTTGTCCCCCTCCCCAGTCCCCATTCTCAGACCCCCCCCCCCCATTCTCTCTCTCCCCCAGACACACTCTCAGTGCTTTTTTCGAAACACTTGCCCCGGTGGCCCACGAGCATAGGGGCCCAATGCTGATCTGTGTATGTTAAGTGACTTGCAATAAAAAAAAATACTTTAAAAAAAGATAAGTGCTTTTTAAGTGCTTGTTTTGAAACATTCACGGTCACATAGTGCTTCTCACTGCGATCTGTTAGTGGTGCTTTTCGAAACAATGTAGCACCCATCTCAAACAAGCATTGGGAGGATGGGAGGGAGGGAAGGGGGGGAGGAGAGAGGTGTGGAGGGAGGGGGGAAGGGGAGGGGGAACGGGGGGGAGGGAGAGGGGAGGGAGGGGGGATGGGATGGGGGAAGGGGGGAGGGAGGGGGACCTCCCCTTTTCCCAGTACCCCTCTTTCCCCGTTGGGCCCGTCCTCGTAGGGTTTCCATTGTAACCGGGAGGAGGGGAGGGAGGGAGGAGGAGGTGTGGAGGGAGGAGGGGATGGGGGGAGGGGAGGGGGAGGGAGAGGGTTAGGGGGGAGGGGGAGGGGGGAGGGGAGGGGGAAGGGGAGGGAGGGGGACCTCCCCTTTTCCCAGTACCTCTCTTTCCCCGTTGGGCCCGTCCCCGTAGGGTTTCCTTTGTAACCAGAAGGGGGGGAGGGAGTGTGGAAGGAGGGGGGAGGGGAAGAGGGATGGAAGGGTGGAGGGAGGGGGGGAGGATGGAGGGAAGGAGGGAGGGGGGGGAGTTAGGGGAGGAGGGGTGAGGGAGGTGGGGAGGGAGTTGGGCAGGAGGGGGGGAGGGAGTGGGGATGGAGGTGGGAAGGAGTGGGGAGGAAGGGGTTGAGGGGGGAAGGGGGGGAGGGAGGGAATAGGGGCCCCATGCTGATCTGTGTATGTTAAGTGACTTGCACAACTTTAAAAAACTGGCAGTTGCTTTTCGCAACAATGTTGCAACAATCTCACACAAGCATTGTGACGTCACAAGCTGAAGATGTAAATTTAAAACCGAGCTGATCTCTCATTGGTGCACGGGTGCCATTGTGACATCACGCACTGAAGCCCCTTCAAGAAAAGGGTTAGAAATGAAAATTTATACTTTAATATCTCTCTAGCTTTAAAAAGGTAGCTTCAATTTGAACGAAAGTACTTACAATAGTTGCCCATGTTAATGGTGAATACGGCGGTACAAAAATCGTAGCGCTTTGATGTACCGTCTGGGAGGAGTAGGGTTTGGCCCCTTCAAGAAAAGTGTTAGAAATGAAAATTTAAACTTTAATATCTCTCTAGCTTTAAAAAGGTAGCTTCAATTTGAACGAAAGTACTTACAATAGTTGCCCATGTTAATGGTGAATATGGCGGTACAAAAATCGTTAGCGCTTTGGTGTACCGTCTGGGAGGAGTAGGGTTTGTAAGTTATGGACAGAAATCTTCGGAATCTTCCGTATATACATACGGAATCTTCCGTATATACATACGGAATGTTGGACCGCAGAGTTTTAGTATTATACTAGACCGAGTGGGCCCGTTGGGCCCGTCCTCGTAGGGTTTCCATTGTAACTGGGAGGATGGGAGGGAGGGAAGAGGGAGGGAGGGAGGAGGGAGGTGTGGAGGGAGCAGGGGAGGGGGAGGGAGGGGGGGAGGGGAGGGTGGAGTGGAGGGGGGAAGGGGGGGAGGGAGGGGGACCTCCCCTTTTCCCAGTACCCCTCTTTCCCCGTTGGGCCCGTCCCCGTAGGGTTTCCATTGTAACGGGGAGGGGGGAGGGGAGGGAGGGGGTAGGGGGGAGGGGGAGGGAGGGGGAGGGATAGGGGAGGGGGAAGGGGGGAGGGAGGGGGACCTCCCCTTTTCCCAGTACTCCTCTTTCCCCGTTGGGCCCGTCCTCGTAGGGTTTCCATTGTAACCGGGAGGGGGGGAGGGAGGGAGGAGGGAGGTGTGGAGGGAGGTGTGGAGGGAGGAGGGGAGGGGGAGGGAGGGGGGGAGGGGAGGGGGAGGGGGGAAGAGTGGTAGGGGGGAGGGGAGGGAGGAGGGGAGGGAGGGGGAACTCCCCTTTTCCCAGTACCCCTCTTTCCCCGTTGGGCCCGTCCCCGTAGG
Organism: Rhinoraja longicauda; assembly: GCF_053455715.1. NCBI lineage: Eukaryota > Metazoa > Chordata > Chondrichthyes > Rajiformes > Arhynchobatidae > Rhinoraja > Rhinoraja longicauda. Next base: position 41,772 of record NW_027602121.1, on the reverse strand, counting down.
GTTTCCATTGTAACCGGGAGGGGGGGAGGGAGGGTGGAAGGAGGGGGGAGGGGGAGAGAGGTGGAAGGGTGGAGGGATGGGGGGAGGGAGTGGGGGAGGGTCGGATGGAGGGAAGGAGGGAGGGGTGAGTTAGGGGCTGAGTGGTGATGGAGGTTGAGATTGAGGGGGGGAGAGAGTGGGGATGGAGGTGGGAAGGAGGGGGGAGGAAGGGGTTGAGGGGGGAAGGGGGGGAGGGAGGGAATAGGGGCCCCATGCTGATCTGTGTATGTTAAGTGACTTGCACAACTTTAAAAAACTGGCAGTTGCTTTTCGCAACAATGTTGCAACAATCTCACACAAGCATTGTGACGTCACAAGCTGAAGATGTAAATTTAAAACCGAGCTGATCTCTCATTGGTGCACGGGTGCCATTGTGACATCACGCACTGAAGCCCCTTCAAGAAAAGGGTTAGAAATGAAAATTTATACTTTAATATCTCTCTAGCTTTAAAAAGGTAGCTTCAATTTGAACGAAAGTACTTACAATAGTTGCCCATGTTAATGGTGAATACGGCGGTACAAAAATCGTAGCGCTTTGATGTACCGTCTGGGAGGAGTAGGGTTTGGCCCCTTCAAGAAAAGTGTTAGAAATGAAAATTTAAACTTTAATATCTCTCTAGCTTTAAAAAGGTAGCTTCAATTTGAACGAAAGTACTTACAATAGTTGCCCATGTTAATGGTGAATATGGCGGTACAAAAATCGTAGCGCTTTGGTGTACCGTCTGGGAGGAGTAGGGTTTGTAAGTTATGGACAGAAATCTTCGGAATCTTCCGTATATACATACGGAATCTTCCGTATATACATACGGAATGTTGGACCGCAGAGTTTTAGTATTATACTAGACCGAGTGGGCCCGTTGGGCCCGTCCTCGTAGGGTTTCCATTGTAACTGGGAGGATGGGAGGGAGGGAAGAGGGAGGGAGGGAGGAGGGAGGTGTGGAGGGAGCAGGGGAGGGGGAGGGAGGGGGGGAGGGGAGGGTGGAGTGGAGGGGGGAAGGGGGGGAGGGAGGGGGACCTCCCCTTTTCCCAGTACCCCTCTTTCCCCGTTGGGCCCGTCCCCGTAGGGTTTCCATTGTAACGGGGAGGGGGGAGGGGAGGGAGGGGGGTAGGGGGGAGGGGGAGGGAGGGGGAGGGATAGGGGAGGGGGAAGGGGGGAGGGAGGGGGACCTCCCCTTTTCCCAGTACTCCTCTTTCCCCGTTGGGCCCGTCCTCGTAGGGTTTCCATTGTAACCGGGAGGGGGGGAGGGAGGGAGGAGGGAGGTGTGGAGGGAGGTGTGGAGGGAGGAGGGGAGGGGGAGGGAGGGGGGGAGGGGAGGGGGAGGGGGGGAAGAGTGGTAGGGGGGAGGGGAGGGAGGAGGGGAGGGAGGGGGAACTCCCCTTTTCCCAGTACCCCTCTTTCCCCGTTGGGCCCGTCCCCGTAGGGTTTCCATTGTAACCGGGAGGGGGGGAGGGAGGGTGGAAGGAGGGGGGAGGGGGAGAGAGGTGGAAGGGTGGAGGGATGGGGGGAGGGAGTGGGGGAGGGTCGGATGGAGGGAAGGAGGGAGGGGTGAGTTAGGGGCTGAGTGGTGATGGAGGTTGAGATTGAGGGGGGAGAGAGTGGGGATGGAGGTGGGAAGGAGGGGGGAGGAAGAGGTTGAGGGGGAAGTGGGACCTCCCCTTTTCCCAGTACCCCTCTTTGCCCCACCACCAAGCCCCCACCGCAACGACCCCTGTTGTCCCCCTACCCAGTCCCCATTCTCAGACCTCCCCCCATTCTCTTGGAATAAAAAAAAATGCTTTAAAAAAAAAAGTGCTTTTTAATTGCTTGTTTTGAAACATTCGCGGTTAAGTGCTTTTTAAAAAAACATTCGCGGTTAAGTGCTGGTTTTGAAACATTCGCGGCTACTTAGTGCTTCTGTCAGTTGCTTTTCGAGGGAGGGAGTAGGGAGGTGTGGAGGGGGGAGGGGAGGGGGAGGGAGGGGGGGAGGGGAGGGGGGAAGGGGGGGAGGGAGAGGGGAGGGAAGGGGGTAGGGGGGGAGGTAAGGGGGAGGGAGGGGGAGGGGAGGGGGGAAGGGGGAGGGAGGGGAACCTCCCATTTTCCCAGTACCCCTCTTTCCCCATTGGGCCCGTCCTCGTAGGGTTTCCATTGTAACCGGGGGGAGGGGAGGGAGGGAAGGGGAGGGAGGGAGGAGGGAGGTGTGGAGGTGTGGAGGGAGGAGGGGAGGGGAGGGGGAGGGGAGGGGGGGAGGGGGGAAGGGGGGAGGAGGGAGGGAGAGGGGAGGGAGGGGGGTAGGGGGGAGGTAAGGGGGAGGGAGGGGGAGGGGAGGGGGGAAGGGGGAGGGAGGGGGATCTCCCCTTTTCCCAGTACCCCTCTTTCCCCGTTGGGCCCGTCCTCGTAGGGTTTCCATTGTAACCGGGAGGAGGGGAGGGAGGGAAGGGGGAGGGAGGGAGGAGGGAGGTGTGGAGGGAGGAGGGGAGGGGAGGGAGGGGGAGGGGAGGGAGGGGGGTAGGGGGGAGGGGGAGGGAGGGGAAGGGGGGAGGGGAGGGGGAAGGGGGTAGTGAGGGGGACCTCCCCTTTTCCCAGTACCCCTCTTTCCCCGTTGGGCCCGTCCTCGTAGGGTTTCCATTGTAACGGGGAGGGGGGAGGGAGGGTGGAAGGAGGGGGGAGGGGGAGAGGGATGGAAGGGTGGAGGGAGGGGGGAGGGATTGGGGGAGGGAGGGATGGAGGGAAGGAGGGAGGGGGGAGTTAGAGGGGAGGGAGGGGGAGGGAGTTGGGGAGGGAGGGGGAGGAGGGGGGGAGGGAGTGGGGATGGAGGTGGGAAGGAGGGGGGATGAAGGGGTTGAGGGGGGAAGGGGGACCTCCCCTTTTCCCAGTACCCCTCTTTCCCCGTTGGGCCCGTCCTCGTAGGGTTTCCATTGTAACCGGGAGGGAGGGGGGAGGGAGGTGTGGAGGGAGGTGTGGAGGGAGGAGGGGAGGGGGAGGGAGGGGGAGGGGAGGGGGAAGGGGGAGGGAAGGGGGGAGCGGGTAGGGGGGAGGGGAGGGGGATCTCCCCTTTTCCCAGTACCCCTCTTTCCCCGTTGGGCCCGTCCCCGTAGGGTTTCCATTGTAACCGGGAGGGGGGGAGGGAGGGTGGAAGGAGGGGGGAGGGGGAGAGGGATGGAATGGTGGAGGGAGGGGGGAGGGAGTGGGGGAGGGTGGGATGGAGGGAAGGAGGGAGGGGGGGGAGTTAGGGGCTGAGTGGTGATGGAGGTTGGGATTGAGGGGGGAGGGAGGGGGGGAGGGAGTGGGGATGGGAGTGGGGATGGAGGTGGGAAGGAGGGGGGAGGAAGGGGTTGAGGGGGGAAGTGGGGACCTCCCCTTTTCCCAGTACCCCTCTTTCCCCCACCACCAAGCCCCCTCCGCAACGACCCCTGTTGTCCCCAGTCCCCATTCACAGACCCCCCCCCATTCTCTCTCTCCCCCATACACACTCTCAGTGCTTTTTTCGAAACATTCGCGGTCACATAGTGCTTCTCACTGTAGCACCCATCTCAAACAAGCATTGGGAGGATGGGAGGGAGGGAAGGGGAGGGAGGGAGGAGGGAGGTGTGGAGGGAGGAGGGGAGGGAAGGGGGGAAGGGGGGGAAGGGGGAGGGAGAGGGGAGGGAGGGGGGATGGGATGGGGGAAGGGGGGAGGGAGGGGGACCTCCCCTTTTCCCAGTACCCCTCTTTCCCCGTTGGGCCCGTCCTCGTAGGGTTTCCATTGTAACCGGGAGGAGGGGAGGGAGGGAAGGGGGAGGGAGGGAGGAGTTAGGGGAGGAGGGGTGAGGGAGGTGGGGAGGGAGTTGGGGAGGAGGGGGGGAGGGAGTGGGGATGGAGGTGGGAAGGAGTGGGGAGGAAGGGGTTGAGGGGGGAAGGGGGGGAGGGAGGGAATAGGGGCCCCATGCTGATCTGTGTATGTTAAGTGACTTGCACAACTTTAAAAAACTGGCAGTTGCTTTTCGCAACAATGTTGCAACAATCTCACACAAGCATTGTGACGTCACAAGCTGAAGATGTAAATTTAAAACCGAGCTGATCTCTCATTGGTGCACGGGTGCCATTGTGACATCACGCGCTGAAGCCCCTTCAAGAAAAGGGTTAGAAATGAGAAATTTTAACTTTAATATCTCTCTAGCTTTAAAAAGGTAGCTTCAATTTGAACGAAAGTACTTACAATAGTTGCCCATGTTAATGGTGAATATGGCGGTACAAAAATCGTAGCGCTTTGGTGTACCGTCTGGGAGGAGTAGGGTTTGTAAGTTATGGACAGAAATCTTCGGAATCTTCCGTACAAACATACGGAATCTTCCGTATATACATACGGAATGTTGGACCGCAGAGTTTTAGTAGTATATAGATAGATAGATAGACTAGACCGAGTGGGCCCATTGGGCCCGTCCTCGTAGGGTTTCCATTGTAACCGGGAGGGGAGGAAAGGGGGAGGGTTGGGGGAGGGAAGGGGGAGGGAGGAGGGGAGGGAGGGGGTTAGGGGGGAGCGAGGGGGGAGAGGGGAGATGGGAGGGGGAGGGGAGGGGGGAAGGGAGGAGGGAAGGGGGGGAGGGAGAGGGGAGGGAGGTGGGTAGGGGGGAGGGAGGGAGGGGGACCTCCCCTTTTCCCAGTACCCCTCTTTCCCCGTTGGGCCCGTCCTCGTAGGGTTTCCATTGTAACCGGGAGGAGGGGAGGGCGGGAAGGGGGAGGGAGGGAGGAGGGAGGTGTGGAAGGAGGAGGGGAGGGGAGGGAGGGGGGAGGGGAGGGAGGGGGGTAGGGGGGAGGGGGAGGGAGGGGGAGGGAGAGGGGAGTGGGGAGGGGAGGGGGAAGGGGGGAGGGAGGGGGACCTCCCCTTTTCCCAGTACTCCTCTTTCCCCGTTGGGCCCGTCCTCGTAGGGTTTCAAGGAGGGGGGAGAGGGATGGAAGGGTGGAGGGAGGGGGGTAGGGATTGGGGAGGGAGGGATGGAGGGAAGGAGGGAGGGGGGAGTTAGGGGGGAGGGGGAGGGAGGGGGGAGGGAGTTGAGGAGGGAGGGGGAGGAGGGGGGGAGGGAGTGGGGTTGGAGGTGGGAAGGAGGGGGGATGAAGGGGTTGAGGGGGGAAGGGGGACCTCCCCTTTTCCCAGTACCCCTCTTTCCCGTTGGGCCCGTCCTCATAGGGTTTCCATTGTAACCGGGAGGGGGGGAGGGAGGGAGGAGGGAGGTGTGGAGGGAGGAGGGGAGGGGGAGGGAGGGGGGGAGGGGAGGGGGAAGGGGAGGGGGGAAGGGGGGAAGGGGGGAGGGGGGAGGGGAGGGGGGAGGGGAGGGAGGGGGATCTCCTCTTTTCCCAGTACCCCTCTTTCCCCGTTGGGCCCGTCCCCGTAGGGTTTCCCTTGTAACCGGGAGGGGGGGAGGGAGGGTGGAAGGAGGGGGGAGGGGGAGAGGGATGGAAGGGTGGAGGGAGGGGGGAGGGAGTGGGGGAGGGTGGGATGGAGGGAAGGAGGGAGGGGGGGAGTTAGGGGCTGAGTGGTGATGGAGGTTGGGATTGAGGGGGGAGGGAAGGGGGGAGCGAGTGGGGATGGAGGTGGGAAGGAGGGGGGAGGAAGGGGTTGAGGGGGGAAGTGGAACCTCCCCTTTTCCCAGTACCCCTTTTTCCCCCACCACCAAGCCCCCTCCGCAACGACCCCTGTTGTCCCCCTCCCCAGTCCCCATTCTCAGACCCCCCCCCCATTCTCTCTCTCCCCCAGACACACTCTCAGTGCTTTTTTCGAAACACTTGCCCCGGTGGCTCACGAGCATAGGGGCCCAATGCTGATCTGTGTATGTTAAGTGACTTGCAATAAAAAAAAATACTTTAAAAAAAGATAAGTGCTTTTTAAGTGCTTGTTTTGAAACATTCGCGGTCACATAGTGCTTCTCACTGCGATCTGTTAGTGGTGCTTTTCGAAACAATGTAGCACCCATCTCAAACAAGCATTGGGAGGATGGGAGGGAGGGAAGGGGAGGGAGGGAGGAGAGGGGTGTGGAGGGAGGGGGGAAGGGGAGGGGGGAACGGGGGGAAGGGGGAGGGAGAGGGGAGGGAGGGGGGATGGGATGGGGGAAGGGGGGAGGGAGGGGGACCTCCCCTTTTCCCAGTACCCCTCTTTCCCCGTTGGGCCCGTCCCCGTAGGGTTTCCATTGTAACCGGGAGGGGGGGAGGGAGGGTGGAAGGAGGGGGGAGGGGGAGAGGGGTGGAAGGGTGGAGGGAGGGGGGGAGGGAGTGGGGGAGGGTCGGATGGAGGGAAGGAGGGACGGGTGAGTTAGGGGCTGAGTGGTGATGGAGGTTGGGATTGAGGGGGGAGAGAGTGGGGATGGAGGTGGGAAGGAGGGGGGAGGAAGAGGTTGAGGTGGGAAGTGGGACCTCCCCTTTTCCCAGTACCCCTCTTTCCCCCACCACCAAGCCCCCACCGCAACGACCCCTGTTGTCCCCCTCCCAAGTCCCCATTCTCAGACCCCCCCCATTCTCTTGGAATAAAAAAAAATACTTTTAAAAAAAAGTGCTTTTTAATTGCTTGTTTTGAAACATTCGCGGTTAAGTGCTTTTTTAAAAAACATTCGCGGTTAAGTGCTGGTTTTGAAACATTCGCGGCTACTTAGTGCTTCTGTCAGTTGCTTTTCGAAACAATGTTGCAACCATCTCACACAAGCATTGGGAGGATGGGAGGGAGGGAAGTGGAGGGAGGGAGGAGGGAGGTGTGGAGGGAGGAGGGGAGGGAGGGGGGAAGGGGAGGGGGGAAGGGGGCGGGAGAGGGGAGGGAGGGGGATGGGATGGGGAAGGGGGGAGTGAGGGGGACCTCCCCTTTTCCCAGTACCCCTCTTTCCCCGTTGGGCCCGTCCTCGTAGGGTTTCCATTGTAACCGGGAGGAGGGGAGGGAGGGAAGGGGGAGGGAGGGAGGAGGGAGGTGTGGAGGGAGGGGAGGGGGAGGGAGGGGGGAGGGGAGGGGGGAAGGGGGGGAGGGGGGAGTGAGAGGGGGAGGGAGGGGGGAGGGGGGTGGGGGAGGGAGAGGGGTTGGGGGGGAGGGGAGGGGGAAGGGGAGGGAGGGGACCTCCCCTTTTCCCAGTACCCCTCTTTCCCCGTTGGGCCCGTCCTCGTAGGGTTTCCATTGTAACCGGGAGGAGGGGAGGGAGGGAAGGGGGAGGGAGGGAGGTGTGGAGGGTGGAGGGGGAGGGAGGGGGAGGGGAGGGGGGAAGGGGGGAGGGAGGGGGGGTGGAGGTGGGAAGGAGTGGGGACGAAGGGGTTGAGGGGGAAGGGGGGGGGAGGGAGGGAATAGGGGCCTCATGCTGATCTGTGTATGTTAAGTGACTCGCACAACTTTAAAAAACTGGCAGTTGCTTTTCGCAACAATGTTGCAACCATCTCACACAAGCATTGTGACGTCACAAGCTGAAGACCTTGAAAAAAAAGGTCAGAAAAAAAATTATGTAAATTTAAAGTAGTAAACACCCAATAGCAGCCGCTTGTCCATCGCGAACTATCTCTCATTGGTGCACGGGTGCCATTGTGACATCACGCGCTGAAGCCCCTTCAAGAAAAGGGTTAGAAATGAAAAATTTAAACTTTAATATCTCTCTAGCTTTAAAAAGGTAGCTTCAATTTGAACGAAAGTACTTACAATAGTTGCCCATGTTAATGGTGAATATGGCGGTACAAAAATCGTAGCGCTTTGGTGTACCGTCTAGGAGGAGTAGGGTTTGTAAGTTAAGCCTCAAGCAAAGACACTTCGGAATCTTTCGTACATACGGAATCTTTCGTACATACGGAATCTTTCGTACATACGGAATCTTCCGTACATACACACGAACGCAGAGTTTTAGTAGTATACTAGACCAAGTGGGCCCGTTGGGCCCGTCCTCGTAGGGTTTCCATTGTAACTGGGAGGATGGGAGGGAGGGAAGAGGGAGGGAGGGAGGAGGGAGGTGTGGAGGGAGCAGGGGAGGGGGAGGGAGGGGGGGAGGGGAGGTTGGAGTGGAGGGGGGAAGGGGGGGAGGGAGGGGGAGGGAGGGGGAGGGGAGGGGGCAAGTGGGGAGGGAGGGGGACCTCCCCTTTTCCCAGTACCCCTCTTTCCCCGTTGGGCCCGTCCTCGTAGGGTTTCCATTGTAACCGGGAGGAGGGGAGGGAGGGAAGGGGGAGGGAGGGAGGAGGGAGGTGTGGAGGGAGGAGGGGAGGGGAGGGAGGGGGAGGGGAGGGAGGGGGGTAGGGGGGAGGGGGAGGGAGGGGAAGGGGGGAGGGGAGGGGGAAGGGGGTAGAGAGGGGGACCTCCCCTTTTCCCAGTACCCCTCTTTCCCCGTTGGGCCCGTCCTCGTAGGGTTTCCATTGTAACGGGGAGGGGGGAGGGAGGATGGAAGGAGGGGGGAGGGGGAGAGTGATGGAAGGGTGGAGGGAGGGGGGAGGGATTGGGGGAGGGAGGGATGGAGGGAAGGAGGGAGGGGGGAGTTAGAGGGGAGGGAGGGGGGAGGGAGTTGGGGAGGGAGGGGGAGGAGGGGGGGAGGGAGTGGGGATGGAGGTGGGAAGGAGGGGGGTTGAAGGGGTTGAGGGGGGAAGGGGGACCTCCCCTTTTCCCAGTACCCCTCTTTCCCCGTTGGGCCCGTCCTCGTAGGGTTTCCATTGTAACCGGGAGGGAGGGGGGAGGGAGGTGTGGAGGGAGGTGTGGAGGGAGGAGGGGAGGGGGAGGGAGGGGGGGAGGGGAGGGGGAAGGGGAGGGGGAAGGGGGGAGGGAAGGGGGAGCGGGTAGGGGGGAGCGGGTAGGGGGAGGTGGAGGGAGGGGGATCTCCCCTTTTCCCAGTACCCCTCTTTCCCCGTTGGGCCCGTCCCCGTAGGGTTTCCATTGTAACAGGGAGGGGGGGAGGGAGGGTGGAAGGAGGGGGGAGGGGGAGAGGGATGGAATGGTGGAGGGAGGGGGGAGGGAGTGGGGAAGGGTGGGATGGAGGGAAGGAGGGAGGGAGTTAGGGGCTGAGTGGTGATGGAGGTTGGGATTGAGGGGGGAGGGAGGGGGGGAGGGAGTGGGGATGGAGGTGGGAAGGAGGGGGGAGGAAGGGGTTGAGGGGGGAAGTGGGACCTCCCCTTTTCCCAGTACCCCTCTTTCCCCCACCACCAAGCCCCCTCCGCAACGACCCCTGTTGTCCCCAGTCCCCATTCACAGAACCCCCCCCCCATTCTCTCTCTCCCCCATACACACTCTCAGTGCTTTTTTCGAAACATTCGCGGTCACATAGTGCTTCTCACTGTAGCACCCATCTCAAACAAGCATTGGGAGGATGGGAGGGAGGGAAGTGGAGGGAGGGAGGTGTGGAGGGAGGAGGGGATGGAAGGGGGGAAGGGGAGGGGGGGGGAGGGGGGGGGAGGGGGGGGAAGGGGGAGTGAGAGGGGAGGGAGGGGGGATGGGATGGGGGAAGGGGGGAGGGATGGGGACCTCCCCTTTTCCCAGTACCCCTCTTTCCCCGTTGGGCCCGTCCTCGTAGGGTTTCCATTGTAACCGGGAGGAGGGGAGGGAGGGAAGGGGGAGGGAGGGAGGAGTTAGGGGAGGAGGGGTGAGGGAGGTGGGGAGGGAGTTGGGGAGGAGGGGGGGAGGGAGTGGGGATGGAGGTGGGAAGGAGTGGGAGCAAGGGGTTGAGGGGGGAAGGGGGGGAGGGAGGTAATAGGGGCCCCATGCTGATCTGTGTATGTTAAGTGACTTGCACAACTTTAAAAAACTGGCAGTTGCTTTTCGCAACAATGTTGCAACCATCTCACACAAGCATTGTGACGTCACAAGCTGAAGACCTTGAAAAAAAAGGTCAGAATAAAATTTATGTAAATTTAAAAACGAGCTGATCTCTCATTGGTGCACGGGTGCCATTGTGACATCACGCGCTGAAGCCCCTTCAAGAAAAGGGTTAGAAATGAAAATTTAAACTTTAATATCTCTCTAGCTTTAAAAAGGTAGCTTCAATTTGAACGAAAGTACTTACAATAGTTGCCCAGGTTAATGGTGAATATGGCGGTACAAAAATCGTAGCGCTTTGGTGTACCGTCTGGGAGGAGTAGGGTTTGTAAGTTATATGGACAGAAACTCTTCGGAATCTTCCGTACATACACACATACATACGGAATGTTGGACCGCAGAGTTTTAGTAGTATACTAGACCGAGTGGGCCCGTTGGGCCCGTCCTCGTAGGGTTTCCATTGTAACCGGGAGGGGAGGAAAGGGGGAGGGTTGGGGGAGGGAAGGGGGAGGGAGGAGGGGAGGGAGGGTGGGAGGGGAGGGGGGGAGGGGGAGGGAGAGGGAGGGAGGGGGGTAGGGGGAGGGAGGGGGGAGAGGGGGGATGGGAGGGGGGAGGGGAGGGGGAAGGGAGGAGGGAAGGGGGGGAGGGAGAGGGGAGGGAGGTGGGTAGGGGGGAGGGAGGGGGACCTCCCCTTTTCCCAGTACCCCTCTTTCCCCGATAAGTGCTTTTTAAGTGCTTGTTTTGAAACATTCGCGGTCACATAGTGCTTCTCACTGCGATCTGTTAGTGGTGCTTTTCGAAACAATGTAGCACCCATCTCAAACAAGCATTGGGAGGATGGGAGGGAGGGAAGGGGAGGGAGGGAGGAGAGAGGTGTGGAGGGAGGGGGGAAGGGGAGGGGGGAAGGGGGAGGGAGAGGGGAGGGAGGGGGGATGGGATAGGGGAAGGGGGGAGGGAGGGGGACCTCCCCTTTTCCCAGTACCCCTCTTTCCCCGTTGGGCCCGTCCTCGTAGGGTTTCCATTGTATCCGGGAGGAGGGGAGGGAGGGAGGAGGGAGGTGTGGAGGGAGGAGGGGAGGGGGGGAGGGGAGGGGGGAAGGGGGAGGGAGAGGGTTAGGGGGAGGGGGAGGGGGGAGGGGAGGGGGGAAGGGGAGGGAGGGGGACCTCCCCTTTTCCCGGTACCCCTCTTTCCCCGTTGGGCCCGTCCCCGTAGGGTTTCCTTTGTAACCAGAAGGGGGGGAGGGAGGGTGGAAGGAGGGGGGAGGGGGAGAGGGATGGAAGGGTGGAGGGAGGGGGGGGAGGATGGAGGGAAGGAGGGAGGGGGGGGAGTTAGTGGAGGAGGGGTGAGGGAGTTGGGGAGGAGGGGGGAGGGAGTGGGGATGGAGGTGGGAAGGAGTGGGGAGGAAGGGGTTGAGGGGGGAAGGGGGGGAGGGAGGGAATAGGGGCCGCATGCTGATCTGTTTATGTTAAGTGACTTGCACAACTTTAAAAAACTGGCAGTTGCTTTTCGCAACAATGTTGCAACAATCTCACACAAGCATTGTGACGTCACAAGCTGAAGATGTAAATTTAAAACCGAGCTGATCTCTCATTGGTGCACGGGTGCCATTGTGACATCACGCGCTGAAGCCCCTTCAAGAAAAGGGTTAGAAATGAAAATTTTAACTTTAATATCTCTCTAGCTTTAAAAAGGTAGCTTCAATTTGAACGAAAGTACTTACAATAGTTGCCCAGGTTAATGGTGAATATGGCGGTACAAAAATCGTAGCGCTTTGGTGTACCTTCAGGGAGGAGTAGGGTTTGTAAGTTATGGACAGAAACTCTTCGGAATCTTCCGTATATACACACATACACACATACACACATACACACATACATACGGAATTTTGGACCGCAGAGTTTTAGTAGTATACTAGACCGAGTGGGCCCGTTGGGCCCGTCCACGTAGGGTTTCCATTGTAACCGGGAGGGGAGTGGGGGGTAGGGAAGGGGGAGGGAGGGAGGAGGGGAGGGGGAGGGGAGGTTGAGGGGAGGGGGTAGGGGGGAGGGAGGGGTGTAGGGGGGAGGGGGAGGGGAGGGGGGAGGGGGGAGGGAGAGGGGAGGGAGGGGGGAGGGAGAGGGGAGGGAGGGGGGAGGGAGGGGTAAGTGGGGAGGGAGGGGGAAGGGGGGAGGGAGGGGGAAGGGGGGAGGGAGGGGGACCTCCCCTTTTCCCAGTACCCCTCTTTCCCCGTTGGGCCCGTCCTCGTAGGGTTTCCATTGTAACCGGGTGGAGGGGAGGTAGGGAAGGGGGGGGAGGGAGGAGGGAGGTGTGAAGGGAGGAGGGGAGGGGGGGAAGGGGGGGGAGGGAGGGGGGAAGGGTGAGGGAGGGGGACCTCCCCTTTTCCCAGTACCCCTCTTTCCCCGTTGGGCCCGTCCTCGTAGGGTTTCCATTTTAACCGGGAGGAGGGGAGGGAGGGAAGGGGAAGGGAGGGAGGAGGGAGGTGTGGAGGGAGGAGGGGAGGGGGAGGGAGGGGGGAGTGGAGGGGGGAAGGGGGGGAGGGGGAAGGGAGAGGGGAGGGAGGGGAGTAGGGGGAGGGAGGGGGGTAGGGGGGGAGGGGGAGGGAGGGAGGGTGGAAGGGGGATGCAGGGGGACCTCCCCTTTTCCCAGTACCCCTCTTTCCCCGTTGGGCCCGTCCCCGTAGGGTTTCCATTGTAACCGGGAGGGGGGAGGGAGGGTGGAAGGAGGGGGAGGGGGAGAGGGATGGAAGGGTGGAGGGAGGGGGAGGGAGTGGGGGAGGGTGGGATGGAGGGAAGGAGGGAGGGGGGGAGTTAGGGGCTGAGTGCTGATGGAGGTTGGGATTGAGGGGGGAGGGAGGGGGGGAGCGAGTGGGGATGGAGGTGGGAAGGAGGGGGGAGGAAGGGGTTCAGGGGGGAAGTGGAACCTCCCCTTTTCCCAGTACCCCTCTTTCCCCCACCAGCAAGCCCCCTCCGCAACGACCCCTGTTGTCCCCCTCCCCAGTCCCCATTCTCAGACCCCCCCCCATTCTCTCTCTCCCCCAGATACACTCTCAGTGCTTTTTTCGAAACACTTGCCCCGGTGGCCCACGAGCATAGGGGCCCAATGCTGATCTGTGTATGTTAAGTGACTTGCAATAAAAAAAAATACTTTAAAAAAAGATAAGTGCTTTTTAAGTGCTTGTTTTGAAACATTCGCGGTCACATAGTGCTTCTCACTGCGATCTGTTAGTGGTGCTTTTCGAAACAATGTAGCACCCATCTCAAACAAGCATTGGGAGGATGGGAGGGAGGGAAGGGGAGGGAGGGAGGAGAGAGGTGTGGAGGGAGGGCGGGAAGGGGAGGGGGGAACGGGGGGAAGGGGGAGGGAGAGGGGAGGGAGGGGGGATGGGATGGGGGAAGGGATGGGGGAAGGGGGGAGGGAGGGGGACCTCCCCTTTTCCCAGTACCCCTCTTTCCCCGTTGGGCCCGTCCTCGTAGGGTTTCCATTGTAACCGGGAGGAGGGGAGGGAGGGAGGAGGGAGGTGTGGAGGGGAGAGGGGAGGGGGGGAGGGGAGGGGGGAAGGGGGAGGGAGAGGGTTAGGGGGAGGGGGAGGGGGGAGGGGAGGGGGGAAGGGGAGGGAGGGGGACCTCCCCTTTTCCCAGTACCCCTCTTTCCCCGTTGGGCCCGTCCCCGTAGGGTTTCCTTTGTAACCAGAAGGGGGGGAGGGAGGGTGGAAGGAGGGGGGAGGGGGAGAGGGATGGAACGGTGGAGGGAGGGGGGGGAGGATGGAGGGAAGGAGGGGGGGGGGGGAGTTAGGGGAGGAGGGGTGAGGGAGGTGGGGAGGGAGTTGGGGAGGAGGGGGGAGGGAGTGGGGATGGAGCTGGGAAGGAGTGGGGAGGAAGGGGTTGAGGGGGGAAGGGGGGAGGGAGGGAATAGGGGCCCCATGCTGATCTGTGTATGTTAAGTGACTTGCACAACTTTAAAAAACTGGCAGTTGCTTTTCGCAACAATGTTGCAACAATCTCACACAAGCATTGTGACGTCACAAGCTGAAGATGTAAATTTAAAACCGAGCTGATCTCTCATTGGTGCACGGGTGCCATTGTGACATCACGCGCTGAAGCCCCTTCAAGAAAAGGGTTAGAAATGAAAATTTAAACTTTAATATCTCTCTAGCTTTAAAAAGGTAGCTTCAATTTGAACGAAAGTACTTACAATAGTTGCCCACGTTAATGGTGAATATGGCGGTACAAAAATCGTAGCGCTTTGGTGTACCGTCTGGGAGGAGTAGGGTTTGTAAGTTATGGACAGAAACTCTTCGGAATCTTCCGTACATACACATATACATACATACATACGGAATGTTGGACCGCAGAGTTTTAGTAGTATACTAGACCGAGTGGGCCCGTTGGGCCCGTCCTCGTAGGGTTTCCATTGTAACCGGGAGGATGGGAGGGAGGGAAGTGGGAGGGAGGGGGGGAGGGGAGGGTGGAGTGGAGGGGGGAGGGGAGGGGGAAGGAGGGGAGGGGGATGGGGAGGGAGAGGGGAGGGAGGGGGGTGGGGGGAGGGTCTATTTTACTTTAAAATAAACAGCGTTCTTTGTTGAAAAGGAAATAAACTTATCTATAGAGCATCAGCTTTTTTAAAATAAATAAAATCAAACTTAATGAAAATCACATTCCTCATTTTAAATAAATGTCTTTGTTATAAATGAAATCAAACAGCGGGAGAGGCGACGGCGACTACACCTCCCGGCGGTCAGCGCTGCTGGGACGGGAGGGAGGGAGGGATGAGGGAGGGAGGAGAGTGGGGAGGGAGGGGTACCTCCCCTTTTCCCAGTACTCTTCTTTCCCAAACCACCAAGCCCCCTGTTGTCCCCCTCCCCAGTCCCCATTCTCAGACCCCCCCATTCTCTCTCCCCCAGATACACTCTTACTCTCCCCCCCCTTTCCCCAGCACACCCCTTTCCCCGTTGGGCCCGTCCTCGTAGGGTTTCCATTGTAACCGTGAGGCAGGGAGGGAGGGGGGAGGGAGGGAAGAGGGAGGTGTGGAGGGAGGAGGGGAGGGGGAGGGAGGGGGAGGGGGGAAGGGGGGGAGGTGGAGGGAGGGGGGAGGGAGAGGGGGAGGGGTGGGGGAAGGGGTGAGGGTGGAAGGGGGAGGGAGGGGGACCTCCCCTTTTCCCAGTACCCCTCTTTCCCCGTTGTGCCCGTCCTCGTAAGGTTTCCATTGTAACCGGGAGGGGAGTGGGGGGGAGGGAAGGGAGGAGGGAGGTGTGGAGGGGGGAGGGGAGGGGGAGGGGGGAAGGGGCAAGGGGAGGGAGAGGGGAGGGAGGGGGTAGGGAGGGGGGAAGGGGGAGGGAGGGGGACCACCCGTTTTCCCAGTACCCCTCTTTCCCCGTTGGGCCCGTCGTCGTAGGGTTTCCATTGTAACCGGGAGGAGGGGAGGTAGGGAAGGGGGAGGGAGGGAGGAGGGAGGTGTGGAGGGAGGAGGGGAGGGGGAGGGAGGAGGGGAGGGGGAGGGAGGGGGAAGGGGGAGGAGGGAGAGGGGAGGGAGGGGGGTAGGGGGGAGGGAGGAGGGAGGTGTGGAGGGAGGAGGGGAGGGGGAGGGAGGGGGGAGGGGAGGGGGGAGGGAGAGGGGGAGGGGGAGGGAGGGAGCGTGTAAGGGGGAGGGAGGGGGACCTCCCCTTTTCCCAGTACCCCTCTTTCCCCGTTGGGCCCGTCCTCGTAGGGTTTCCATTGTAACCGGGAGGAGGGGAGGGAGGGAAGGGGAGGGAGGGAGGAGGGAGGTGTGGAGGGAGGAGGGGAGGGGAGGGAGGGGGTAGGGGGGAGGGGGAGGGAGGGGGGAGGGGAGGGGGAAGGGGGAAGGGAGGGGGACCTCCCCTTTTCCCAGTACCCCTCTTTCCCCGATGGGCCCGTCCTCGTAGGGTTTCAATTGTAACCGGGAGGGGGGAGGGAGGGTGGAAGGAGGGGGGAGAGGGATGGAAGGGTGGAGGGAGGGGGGAGGGATTGGGGAGGGAGGGATGGAGGGAAGGAGGGAGGGGGGGAGTTAGGGGGAGGGGGAGGGGGGAGGGAGGGGGAGGAGGGGGGAGGGAGTGCGGATGGAGGTGGGAAGGAAGGGGTTGAGGGGGGAAGGGGGACCTCCCCTTTTCCCAGTACCCCTCTTTCCCCGTTGGGCCCGTCCCCGTAGGGTTTCCATTGTAACCGGGAGGGGGGAGGGAGGGTGGAAGGAGGGGGGAGGGGGAGAGGGATGGAAGGGTGGAGGGAGTTGGGAGGGAGTGGGGGAGGGTGGGATGGAGGGAAGGAGGGAGGGGGGGAGTTAGGGGCTGAGTGGTGATGGAGGTTGGGATTGAGGGGGAGGGAGGGGGGGAGGGAGTGGGGATGGAGGTGGGAAGGAGGGGGGAGGAAGGGGTTGAGAGGTGAAGTGGGACCTCCCCTTTTCCCAGTACCCCTCTTTCCCCGTTGGGCCCGTCCTCGTAGGGTTTCCATTGTAACCGGTAGGAGGGGAGGGAGGGAGGAGGGAGGTGTGGAGGGAGGAGGGGAGGGGGGAAGGGGGAGGGAGAGGGTTAGGGGGGAGGGGGAGGGGGGAGGGGAGGGGAGGGAGGGGGACCTCCCCTTTTCCCAGTACTCCTCTTTCCCCGTTGGGCCCGTCCCCGTAGGGTTTCCTTTGTAACCAGAAGGGGGGGAGGGAGAGAGGGATGGAAGGGTGGAGGGAGGGGGGGAGGGATGGAGGGAAGGAGGGAGGGGGGGGAGTTAGGGGAGGAGGGGTGAGGGAGGTGGGGAGGGAGTTGGGGAGGAGGGGGGGAGGGAGTGGGGATGGAGGTGGGAAGGAGTGGGGAGGAAGGGGTTGAGGGGGGAAGGGGGGGGAGGGAGGGAATAGGGGCCCCATGCTGATCTGTGTATGTTAAGTGACTTGCACAACTTTAAAAAACTGGCAGTTGCCTTTCGCAACAATGTTGCAACAATCTCACACAAGCATTGTGACGTCACAAGCTGAAGATGTAAATTTAAAACCGAGCTGATCTCTCATTGGTGCACGGGTGCCATTGTGACATCACGCACTGAAGCCCCTTCAAGAAAAGGGTTAGAAATGAAAATTAAACTTTAATATCTCTCTAGCTTTAAAAAGGTAGCTTCAATTTGAACGAAAGTACTTACAATAGTTGCCCATGTTAATGGTGAATATGGCGGTACAAAAATCGTAGCGCTTTGGTATACCGTCAGGGAGGAGTAGGGTTTGTAAGTTATGGACAGAAACTCTTCGGAATCTTTGCGTACATACACATATACATCCATACATACGGAATGTTGGACCGCAGAGTTTTAGTAGTATATAGACGAGACCGAGTGGGCCCGTTGGGCCCGTCCTCGTAGGGTTTCCATTGTAACCGGGAGGGGAGGAAAGGGGGAGGGTTGGGGGAGGGAAGGGGGAGGGAGGAGGGGAGGGAGGGGGGGAGGGGAGGGGGGAGGGGGGAGGGAGGGGGGTAGGGGGGAGGGAGGGGGGAGAGGGGGGGATGGGAGGGGGGAGGGGGGAAGGGAGGAGGGGAGGGGGGAAGGGAGGAGGGAAGGGGGGGAGGGAGAGGGGAGGGAGGTGGGTAGGGGGGAGGGAGGGAGGGGGACCTCCCCTTTTCCCAGTACCCCTCTTTCCCCGTTGGGCCCGTCCTCGTAGGGTTTCCATTGTAACCGGGAGGAGGGGAGGGCAGGAAGGGGGAGGGAGGGAGGAGGGAGGTGCGGAGGGAGGAGGGGAGGGGAGGGAGGGGGAGGGGAGGGAGGGGGGTAGGGGGAGGGGGAGGGAGAGGGGAGGGGGGAGGGGAGGGGGAAGGGGGGAGGGAGGGGGACCTCCCCTTTTCCCAGTACTCCTCTTTCCCCGTTGGGCCCGTCCTCGTAGGGTTTCAATTGTAACCGGGAGGGGGGGAGGGAGGGTGGAAGGAGGGGGGAGAGGGATGGAAGGGTGGAGGGAGGGGGGGAGGGATTGGGGAGGGAGGGAAGGAGGGAGGGGGGAGTTAGGGGGGAGGGGGGAGGGAGTTGGGGAGGGAGGGGGAGGAGGGGGGGAGGGAGTGGGGATGGAGGTGGGAAGGAGGGGGGATGAAGGGGTTGAGGGGGGAAGGGGGACCTCCCCTTTTCCCAGTACCCCTCTTTCCCCGTTGGGCCTGTCCTCATAGGGTTTCCATTGTAACCGGGAGGGGGGGAGGGTGGGAGGAGGGAGGGGAGGGGGAGGGAGGGGGGAGGGGAGGGGGAAGGGGAGGGGGGAAGGGGGTAGGGGGAGGGGAGGGAGGGGGATCTCCCCTTTTCCCAGTACCCCTCTTTCCCCGTTGGGCTCGTCCCCGTAGGTTTTCCATTGTAACCGGGAGGGGGGGAGGGAGGGTGGAAGGAGGTGGGAGGGGGAGAGGGATGGAAGGGTGGAGGGAGGGGGCAGGGAGTGGGGGAGGGTGGGATGGAGGGAAGGAGGGAGGGGGGGAGTTAGGGGCTGAGTGGTGATGGAGGTTGGGATTGAGGGGGGAGGGAGGGGGGGAGCGAGTGGGGATGGAGGTGGGAAGGAGGGGGGAGGAAGGGGTTGAGGGGGGAAGTGGAACCTCCCCTTTTCCCAGTACCCCTCTTTCCCCCACCACCAAGCCCCCTCCGGAACGACCCCTGTTGTCCCCCTCCCCAGTCCCCATTCTCAGACCCCCCCCCCCCCCATTCTCTCTCTCCCCCAGACACACTCTCAGTGCTTTTTTCGAAACACTTGCCCCGGTGGCCCACGAGCATAGGGGCCCAATGCTGATCTGTGTATGTTAAGTGACTTGCAATAAAAAAAAATATTTAAAAAAAGATAAGTGCTTTTTAAGTGCTTGTTTTGAAACATTCGCGGTCACATAGTGCTTCTCACTGCGATCTGTTAGTGGTGCTTTTCGAAACAATGTAGCACCCATCTCAAACAAGCATTGGGAGGATGGGAGGGAGGGAAGGGGAGGGAGGGAGGAGAGAGGTGTGGAGGGAGGGGGGAAGGGGAGGGGGGGAACGGGGGGAAGGGGGAGGGAGAGGGGAGGGAGGGGGGATGGGATGGGGGAAGGGATGTGGGAAGGGGGGAGGGAGGGGGACCTCCCCTTTTCCCAGTACCCCTCTTTCCCCGTTGGGCCCGTCCTCGTAGGGTTTCCATTGTAACCGGGAGGAGGGGAGGGAGGGAGGAGGGAGGTGTGGAGGGAGGAGGGGAGGGGGGAAGGGGGAGGGAGAGGGTTAAGGGGGAGGTGGAGGGGGGAGGGGAGGGGGGAAGGGGAGGGAGGGGGACCTCCCCTTTTCCCAGTACCCCTCTTTCCCCGTTGGGCCCGTCCCCGTAGGGTTTCCTTTGTAACCGGGAGGAGGGGAGGGAGGGTGGAAGGAGGGGGGAGGGGGAGAGGGATGGAAGGGTGGAGGGAGGGGGGGGGAGGATGGAGGGAAGGAGGGAGGGGGGAGTTAGGGGAGGAGGGGTGAGGGAGGTGGGGATGGAGTTGGGGAGGAGGGGGGGAGGGAGTGGGGATGGAGGTGGGAAGGAGTGGGGAGGAAGGGGTTGAGGGGGGAAGGGAGGGAGGGAATAGGGGCCCCATGCTGATCTGTGTATGTTAAGTGACTTGCACAACTTTAAAAAACTGGCAGTTGCTTTTCGCAACAATGTTGCAACAATCTCACACAAGCATTGTGACGTCACAAGCTGAAGATGTAAATTTAAAACCGAGCTGATCTCTCATTGGTGCACGGGTGCCATTGTGACATCACGCGCTGAAGCCCCTTCAAGAAAAGGGTTAGAAATGAAAATTTAAACTTTAATATCTCTCTAGCTTTAAAAAGGTAGCTTCAATTTGAACGAAAGTACTTACAATAGTTGCCCACGTTAATGGTGAATATGGCGGTACAAAAATCGTAGCGCTTTGGTGTACCGTCTGGGAGGAGTAGGGTTTGTAAGTTATGGACAGAAACTCTTCGGAATCTTCCGTACATACACATATACATCCATACATACGGAATGTTGGACCGCAGAGTTTTAGTAGTATACTAGACCGAGTGGGCCCGTTGGGCCCGTCCTCGTAGGGTTTCCATTGTAACCGGGAGGATGGGAGGGAGGGAAGTGGGAGGGAGGGGGGGAGGGGAGGGTGGAGTGGAGGGGGGAGGGGAGGGGGAAGGAGGGGAGGGGGATGGGGAGGGAGAGGGGAGGGAGGGGGGTGGGGGGAGGGTCTATTTTACTTTAAAATAAACAGCGTTCTTTGTTGAAAAGGAAATAAACTTATCTATAGAGCATCAGCTTTTTTAAAATAAATAAAATCAAACTTAATGAAAATCACATTCCTCATTTTAAATAAATGTCTTTGTTATAAATGAAATCAAACAGCGGGAGAGGCGACGGCGACTACACCTCCCGGCGGTCAGCGCTGCTGGGACGGGAGGGAGGGAGGGATGAGGGAGGGAGGAGAGTGGGGAGGGAGGGGTACCTCCCCTTTTCCCAGTACTCTTCTTTCCCAAACCACCAAGCCCCCTGTTGTCCCCCTCCCCAGTCCCCATTCTCAGATCCCCCCATTCTCTCTCCCCCAGATACACTCTTACTCTCCCCCCCCCTTTCCCCAGCACACCCCTTTCCCCATTGGGCCCGTCCTCGTAGGGTTTCCATTGTAACCGTGAGGCAGGGAGGGAGGGGGGAGGGAGGGAAGAGGGAGGTGTGGAGGGAGGAGGGGAGGGGGAGGGAGGGGGAGGGGGGAAGGGGGGGAGGTGGAGGGAGGGGGGAGGGAGAGGGGGAGGGGTGGGGGGAAGGGGTGAGGGTGGAAGGGGGAGGGAGGGGGACCTCCCCATTTCCCAGTACCCCTCTTTCCCCGTTGTGCCCGTCCTCGTAAGGTTTCCATTGTAACCGGGAGGGGAGTGGGGGGGAGGGAAGGGAGGAGGGAGGTGTGGAGGGGGGAGGGGAGGGGGAGGGGGGAAGGGGCAAGGGGGAGGGAGAGGGGAGGGAGGGGGTAGGGAGGGGGGAAGGGGGGAGGGAGGGGGACCACCCGTTTTCCCAGTACCCCTCTTTCCCCGTTGGGCCCGTCGTCGTAGGGTTTCCATTGTAACCGGGAGGAGGGGAGGTAGGGAAGGGGGAGGGAGGGAGGAGGGAGGTGTGGAGGGAGGAGGGGAGGGGGAGGGAGGAGGGGAGGGGGAGGGAGGAGGGGAGGGGGAGGGAGGGGGAAGGGGGAGGAGGGAGAGGGGAGGGAGGGGGGTAGGGGGGAGGGAGGAGGGAGGTGTGGAGGGAGGAGGGGAGGGGGAGGGAGGGGGGAGGGGAGAGGGGAGGGAGAGGGGGAGGGGGAGGGAGGGCGCGTGTAAGGGGGAGGGAGGGGGACCTCCCCTTTTCCCAGTACCCCTCTTTCCCCGTTGGGCCCGTCCTCGTAGGGTTTCCATTGTAACCGGGAGGAGGGGAGGGAGGGAAGGGGAGGGAGGGAGGAGGGAGGTGTGGAGGGAGGAGGGGAGGGGAGGGAGGGGGTAGGGGGGAGGGGGAGGGAGGGGGGGAGGGGAGGGGGAAGGGGGAAGGGAGGGGGACCTCCCCTTTTCCCAGTACCCCTCTTTCCCCGATGGGCCCGTCCTCGTAGGGTTTCAATTGTAACCGGGAGGGGGGAGGGAGGGTGGAAGGAGGGGGGAGAGGGATGGAAGGGTGGAGGGAGGGGGGAGGGATTGGGGAGGGAGGGATGGAGGGAAGGAGGGAGGGGGGGAGTTAGGGGGAGGGGGAGGGGGGAGGGAGTTGGGGAGGGAGGGGGAGGAGGGGGGAGGGAGTGCGGATGGAGGTGGGAAGGAAGGGGTTGAGGGGGGAAGGGGGACCTCCCCTTTTCCCAGTGCCCCTCTTTCCCCGTTGGGCCCGTCCCCGTAAGGTTTCCATTGTAACCGGGAGGGGGGAGGGAGGGTGGAAGGAGGGGGGAGGGGGAGAGGGATGGAAGGGTGGAGGGAGTTGGGAGGGAGTGGGGGAGGGTGGGATGGAGGGAAGGAGGGAGGGGGGGGAGTTAGGGGCTGAGTGGTGATGGAGGTTGGGATTGAGGGGGAGGGAGGGGGGGAGGGAGTGGGGATGGAGGTGGGAAGGAGGGGGGAGGAAGGGGTTGAGAGGTGAAGTGGGACCTCCCCTTTTCCCAGTACCCCTCTTTCCCCGTTGGGCCCGTCCTCGTAGGGTTTCCATTGTAACCGGGAGGAGGGGAGGGAGGGAGGAGGGAGGTGTGGAGGGAGGAGGGGAGGGGGGAAGGGGGAGGGAGAGGGTTAGGGGGGAGGGGGAGGGGGGAGGGGAGGGGAGGGAGGGGGACCTCCCCTTTTCCCAGTACCCCTCTTTCCCCGTTGGGCCCGTCCCCGTAGGGTTTCCTTTGTAACCAGAAGGGGGGAGGGAGGGTGGAAGGAGGGGGGAGGGGGAGAGGGATGGAAGGGTGGAGGGAGGGGGAGGAGGGATGGAGGGAAGGAGGGAGGGGGGGGGAGTTAGGGGAGGAGGGGTGAGGGAGGTGGGGAGGGAGTTGGGGAGGAGGGGGGGGAGGGAGTGGGGATGGAGGTGGGAAGGAGTGGGGAGGAGGGGTTGAGGGGGGAAGGGGGGGGAGGGAGGGAATAGGGGCCCCATGCTGATCTGTGTATGTTAAGTGACTTGCACAACTTTAAAAAACTGGCAGTTGCTTTTCGCAACAATGTTGCAACAATCTCACACAAGCATTGTGACGTCACAAGCTGAAGATGTAAATTTAAAACCGAGCTGATCTCTCATTGGTGCACGGGTGCCATTGTGACATCACGCGCTGAAGCCCCTTCAAGAAAAGGGTTAGAAATGAAAATTAAACTTTAATATCTCTCTAGCTTTAAAAAGGCAGCTTCAATTTGAACGAAAGTACTTACAATAGTTGCCCATGTTAATGGTGAATATGGCGGTACAAAAATCGTAGCGCTTTGGTGTACCGTCAGGGAGGAGTAGGGTTTGTAAGTTATGGACAGAAACTCTTCGGAATCTTTGCGTACATATACATATACATCCATACATACGGAATGTTGGACCGCAGAGTTTTAGTAGTATATAGATAGATAGATAGACTAGACCGAGTGGGCCCGTTGGGCCCGTCCTCGTAGGGTTTCCATTGTAACCGGGAGGGGAGGAAAGGGGGACGGTTGGGGGAGGGAAGGGGGAGGGAGGAGGGGAGGGAGGGGGGAGGGGAGGGGGGGGAGGGAGAGGGGAGGGAGGGGGGTAGGGGGGAGGGAGGGGGGAGAGGGGGGGATGGGAGGGGGGAGGGGTGAAGGGAGGAGGGAAGGGGGGGAGGGAGAGGGGAGGGAGGTGGGTAGGGGGGAGGGAGGGAGGGGGACCTCCCCTTTTCCCAGTACCCCTCTTTCCCCGTTGGGCCCGTCCTCGTAGGGTTTCCATTGTAACCGGGAGGAGGGGAGGGCGGGAAGGGGGAGGGAGGGAGGAGGGAGGTGTGGAGGGAGGAGGGGAGGGTGGGGAGGGGGAGGGAGGGGGAGGGAGAGGGGAGGGTGGAGGGGATTGAGGGGGACCTCCCCTTTTCCCAGTACTCCTCTTTCCCCGTTGGGCCCGTCCTCGTAGGGTTTCAATTGTAACCGGGAGGGGGGGAGGGAGGGTGGAAGGAGGGGGGAGAGGGATGGAAGGGTGGAGGGAGGGGTGGAGGGATTGGGGAGGGAGGGATGGAGGGAAGGAGGGAGGGGGGATTTAGGGGGGAGGGGGGAGGGAGGGGGAGGGAGTTGGGGAGGGGGAGGAGGGGGGGAGGGAGTGGGGATGGAGGTGGAAGGAGGGGGATGAAGGGGTTGAGGGGGAAGGAGGACCTCCCCTTTTCCCAGTACCCCTCTTTCCCCGTTGAGCCCGTCCTCATAGGGTTTCCATTGTAACCGGGAGGGGGGGAGGGAGGGAGGAGGGAGGTGTGGAGGGAGGAGGGGAGGGGGAGGGGAGGGGGGAAGGGGAGGGGGAAGGGGGAGGGGGGAGGGGGAGGGGAGGGAGGGGGATCTCCCCTTTTCCCAGTACCCCTCTTTCCCCGTTGGGCCCGTCCCCGTAGGGTTTCCATTGTAACCGGGAGGGGGGAGGGAGGGTGGAAGGAGGGGGGAGGGGGAGAGGGATGGAAGGGTGGAGGGAGGGGGGAGGGAGTGCGGGAGGGTGGGATGGAGGGAAGGAGGGAGGGGGGGAGTTAGGGGCTGAGTGGTGATGGAGGTTGGGATTGAGGGGGGAGGGAGGGGGGAGCGAGTGGGGATGGAGGTGAAAAGGAGGGGGGAGGAAGGGGTTGAGGGGGGAAGTGGAACCTCCCCTTTTCCCAGTACCCCTCTTTCCCCCACCACCAAGCCCCCTCCGCAACGACCCCTGTTGTCCCCCTCCCCAGTCCCCATTCTCAGACCCCCCCCCATTCTCTCTCTCCCCCAGACACACTCTCAGTGCTTTTTTCGAAACACTTGCCCCGGTGGCCCACGAGCATAGGGGCCCAATGCTGATCTGTGTATGTTAAGTGACTTGCAATAAAAAAAAATACTTTAAAAAAAGATAAGTGCTTTTTAAGTGCTTGTTTTGAAACATTCGCGGTCGCATAGTGCTTCTCAATGCGATCTGTTAGTGGTGCTTTTCGAAACAATGTAGCACCCATCTCAAACAAGCATTGGGAGGATGGGAGGGAGGGAAGGGGAGGGAGGGAGGAGAGAGGTGTGGAAGGAGGAGGGGAGGGAGGGGGGAAGGGGAGGGGGGAACGTGGGAAGGGGGAGGGAGAGGGGAGGGAGGGGGGATGGGATGGGGGAAGGGGGGAGGGAGGGGGACCTCCCCTTTTCCCAGTACCCCTCTTTCCCCGTTGGGCCCGTCCTCGTAGGGTTTCCATTGTAACCGGGAGGAGGGGAGGGAGGGAGGAGGGAGGTGTGGAGGGAGGAGGGGAGGGGGGAGGGGAGGAGGGGGAGGGAGAGGGTTAGGGGGGAGGGGGAGGGGGGAGGGGAGGGGGGAAGGGGAGGGAGGGGGACCTCCCCTTTTCCCAGTACCCCTCTTTCCCCGTTGGGCCCGTCCCCGTAGGGTTTCCTTTGTAACCAGAAGGGGGGGGAGGGAGGGTGGAAGGAGGGGGGAGGGGGAGAGGGATGGAAGGGTGGAGGGCAGGGGGGAGGGATGGAGGGAAGGAGGGAGGGGGGGAGTTAGGGGAGGAGGGGTGAGGGAGGTGGGGAGGGAGTTGGGGAGGAGGGGGGGAGGGAGTGGGGATGGAGGTGGGAAGGAGTGGGGAGGAAGGGGTTGAGGGGGGAAGGGGGGGGAGGGAGGTAATAGGGGCCCCATGCTGATCTGTGTATGTTAAGTGACTTGCACAACTTTAAAAAACTGGCAGTTGCTTTTCGCAACAATGTTGCAACTATCCTCAAACAAGCATTGTGACGTCACAAGCTGAAGACCTTGAAAAAAAAGGTCAGAAAAAAAATCATGTAAATTTAAAACCGAGCTGATCTCTCATTGGTGCACGGGTGCCATTGTGACATCACGCGCTGAAGCCCCTTCAAGAAAAGGGTTAGAAATGAAAATTTAAGCTTTAATATCTCTCTAGCTTTAAAAAGGTAGCTTCAATTTGAACGAAAGTACTTACAATAGTTGCCCATGTTAATGGTGAATATGGCGGTACAAAAATCGTAGCGCTTTGGCGTACCGTCTAGGAGGAGTAGGGTTTGTAAGTTAAGCGTCAAGCAAAGACGCTTCGGAATCTTCCGTACATACACACGGAATGTTTGCGTACATACACACGGAATGTTGGACCGCAGAGTTTTAGTAGTATACTAGACCGAGTGGGCCCGTTGGGCCCGTCCTCGTAGGGTTTCCATTGTAACTGGGAGGATGGGAGGGAGGGAAGAGGGAGGGAGGGAGGAGGGAGGTGTGGAGGGAGCAGGGGAGGGGGAGGGAGGGGGGGAGGGGAGGGTGGAGTGGAGGGGGGAGGGGGGGGAGGGAGGGGGACCTCCCCTTTTCCCAGTACCCCTCTTTCCCCGTTGGGCCCGTCCCCGTAGGGTTTCCATTGTAACGGGGAGGGGGGAGGGGAGGGAGGGGGGTAGGGGGGAGGGGGAGGGAGGGGGAGGGAGAGGGGAGGGGGAAGGGGGAGGGAGGGGGATCTCCCCTTTTCCCAGTACTCCTCTTTCCCCGTTGGGCCCGTCCTCGTAGGGTTTCCATTGTAACCGGGAGGGGGGGAGGGAGGGAGGAGGGAGGTGTGGAGGGAGGTGTGGAGGGAGGAGGGGAGGGGGAGGGAGGGGGGGAGGGGAGGGGGAGGGGGGAAGAGGGGTAGGGGGAGGGGAGGGAGGAGGGGAGGGAGGGGGAACTCCCCTTTTCCCAGTACCCCTCTTTCCCCGTTGGGCCCGTCCCCGTAGGGTTTCCATTGTAACCGGGAGGGGGGAGGGAGGGTGGAAGGAGGGGGGAGGGGAGAGGAGTGGAAGGGTGGAGGGATGGGGGGAGGGAGTGGGGGAGGGTCGGATGGAGGGAAGGAGGGCGGGGTGAGTTAGGGGCTGAGTGGTGATGGAGGTTGAGATTGAGGGGGGAGAGAGTGGGGATGGAGGTGGGAAGGAGGGGGGAGGAAGAGGTTGAGGGGGAAGTGGGACCTCCCCTTTTCCCAGTACCCCTCTTTCCCCCACCACCAAGCCCCCACCGCAACGACCCCTGTTGTCCCCCTACCCAGTCCCCATTCTCAGACCACCCCCCATTCTCTTGGAATAAAAAAAAATGCTTTAAAAAAAAAAGTGCTTTTTAATTGCTTGTTTTGAAACATTCGCGGTTAAGTGCTTTTTTAAAAAACATTCGCGGTTAAGTGCTGGTTTTGAAACATTCGCGGCTACTTAGTGCTTCTGTCAGTTGCTTTTCGAGGGAGGGAGTAGGGAGGTGTGGAGGGGGAGGGAGGGGGGGAGGGGAGGGGGGAAGGGGGGGAGGGAGAGGGTAGGGAAGGGGGTAGGGGGGAGGGGGAGGGAGGGGGGAAGGGGAGGGAGGGGGGAAGGGGAGGGGGAGGGAGGGGGGGGAGGGAGACGGGAGGGAGGGGGGAGTGAGGGGGGAGGGAGGGGAACCTCCCATTTTCCCAGTACCCCTCTTTCCCCATTGGGCCCGTCCTCGTAGGGTTTCCATTGTAACCGGGAGGAGGGGAGGGAGGGAAGGGGGAGGGAGGGAGGAGGGAGGTGTGGAGGTGTGGAGGGAGGAGGGGAGGGGAGGGGGAGGGGAGGGGGGAGGGGGGAAGGGGGTAGGAGGGAGGGAGAGGGGAGGGAGGGAGGTAGGGGGGAGGTAAGGGGGAGGGAGGGGGAGGGGGGAAGGGGGAGGGAGGGGGATCTCCCCTTTTCCCAGTACCCCTCTTTCCCCGTTGGGCCCGTCCTCGTAGGGTTTCCATTGTAACCGGGAGGAGGGGAGGGAGGGAAGGGGGAGGGAGGGAGGAGGGAGGTGTGGAGGGAGGAGGGGAGGGGAGGGAGGGGGAGGGGAGGGAGGGGGTAGGGGGGAGGGGGAGGGAGGGGAAGAGGGGAGGGGGAAGGGGGTAGTGAGGGGGACCTCCCCTTTTCCCAGTACCCCTCTTTCCCCGTTGGGACCGTCCTCGTAGGGTTTCCATTGTAACGGGGAGGGGGGAGGGTGGGTGGAAGGAGGGGGGAGGGGGAGAGGGATGGAAGGGTGGAGGGAGGGGGGAGGGATTGGGGGAGGGAGGGATGGAGGGAAGTAAGGAGGGGGGAGTTAGAGGGGAGGGAGGGGGGAGGGAGTTGGGGAGGGAGGGGGAGGAGGGGGGGAGGGAGTGGGGATGGAGGTGGGAAGGAGGGGGGATGAAGGGGTTGAGGGGGGAAGGGGGACCTCCCCTTTTCCCAGTACCCCTCTTTCCCCGTTGGGCCCGTCCTCGTAGGGTTTCCATTGTAACCGGGAGGGAGGGGGGAGGGAGGTGTGGAGGGAGGTGTGGAGGGAGGAGGGGAGGGGGAGGGAGGGGGGAGGGGAGGGGGGAAGGGGAAGGGGGGAGGGAAGGGGGGAGCGGGTAGGGGGGAGCGGGTAGGGGGAGGGGAGGGAGGGGGATCTCCTCTTTTCCCAGTACCCCTCTTTCCCCGTTGGGCCCGTCCCCGTAGGGTTTCCATTGTAACCGGGAGGGGGGAGGGAGGGTGGAAGGAGGGGGGAGGGGGAGAGGGATGGAATGGTGGAGGGAGGGGGGAGGGAGTGGGGGAGGGTGGGATTGGGGGAAGGAGGGAGGGGGGGAGTTAGGGGCTGAGTGGTGATGGAGGTTGGGATTGAGGGGGGAGGGAGGGGGGAGGGAGTGGGGATGGGAGTGGGGATGGAGGTGGGAAGGAGGGGGAGGAAGGGGTTGAGGGGGGAAGTGGGACCTCCCCTTTTCCCAGTACCCCTCTTTCCCCCACCACCAAGCCCCCTCCGCAACGACCCCTGTTGTCCCCAGTCCCCATTCACAGACCCCCCCCCCCCCATTCTCTCTCTCCCCCATACACACTCTCAGTGCTTTTTTCGAAACATTCGCGGTCACATAATGCTTCTCACTGTAGCACCCATCTCAAACAAGCATTGGGAGGATGGGAGGGAGGGAAGGGGAGGGAGGGAGGAGGGAGGTGTGGAGGGAGGAGGGGAGGGAAGGGGGGAAGGGGAGGGGGGGGGAAGGGGGAGGGAGAGGGGAGGGAGGGGGGATGGGATGGGGGAAGGGGGGAGGGAGGGGGACCTCCCCTTTTCCCAGTACCCCTCTTTCCCCGTTGGGCCCGTCCTCGTAGGGTTTCCATTGTAACCGGGAGGAGGGGAGGGAGGGAAGGGGGAGGGAGGGAGGAGTTAGGGGAGGAGGGGTGAGGGAGGTGGGGAGGGAGTTGGGGAGGAGGGGGGGGAGGGAGTGGGGATGGAGGTGGGAAGGAGTGGGGAGGAAGGGGTTGAGGGGGGAAGGGGGGGAGGGAGGGAATAGGGGCCCCATGCTGATCTGTGTATGTTAAGTGACTTGCACAACTTTAAAAAACTGGCAGTTGCTTTTCGCAACAATGTTGCAACCATCTCACACAAGCATTGTGACGTCACAAGCTGAAGACCTTGAAAAAAAAGGTCAGAATAAAATTTATGTAAATTTAAAAACGAGCTGATCTCTCATTGGTGCACGGGTGCCATTGTGACATCACGCGCTGAAGCCCCTTCTAGAAAAGGGTTAGAAATGAAAATTTAAACTTTAATATCTCTCTAGCTTTAAAAAGGTAGCTTCAATTTGAACGAAAGTACTTGCAATAGTTGCCCAGGTTAATGGTGAATATGGCGGTACAAAAATCGTAGCGCTTTGGTGTACCGTCTGGGAGGAGTAGGGTTTGTAAGTTATATGGACAGAAACTCTTCGGAATCTTCCGTACATACACACATACATACGGAATGTTGGACCGCAGAGTTTTAGTAGTATACTAGAAAAGAGGGCCCGTTGGGCCCGTCCCCACACCCCCCATTCTCACTCCCCCAGCCCCACTCTTACTCTCCAAGTGTGCCCGTTGGGCCCGGAAAAGAGGGCCCGTTGGGCCCGTCCCCACACCCCCCATTCTCTCCTCCCCCAGCCCCACTCTTACTCTCCAAGTGTGCCCGTTGGGCCCGTCCTCCTGATCTGTGTATGTCAAGTGACCACTATAGCCTTCATTCTTTTTTTTTTTCCCTAATCAGATGTTTGTTTGTTTTTTCCTAATCAGATGTGCAGTACTTTGGTCAACGTGGGTTGTTTTTAAATGTGCTATACAAATAAAACTGACTTGACTTGACTTGACTTGCAATAACAAAAAAGACTTCTTGGAAGCTTTTCGAAACAATGTAGCCGTCACAAGCTGAAAACTAAATCCTTGCTGAAAACTAAATCCTTTTCTGGAAACTTTTGGAAACAAATGTAGCCCCTTGAAGAAAAGGGTTAGAAATGAAAAATTTAAACTTTAATATCTCTCTAGCTTTAAAAAGGTAGCTTCAATTTGAACGAAAGTACTTACAATAGTTGCCCAGGTTAATGGTGAATACGGCGGTACAAAAATCGTAGCGCTTTGGTGTACCGTCTAGGAGGAGTAGGGTTTGTAAGTAATCTTCCGTACATACACATATACATACATACATACGGAATGTTGGACCGCAGAGTTTTAGTATTATATAGACTAGACCGAGTGGGCCCGTTGGGCCCGTCCTCGTAGGGTTTCCATTGTAACCGGGAGGGGAGGAAAGGGGGACGGTTGGGGGAGGGAAGGGGAGGGAGGAGGGGAGGGAGGGGGGAGGGGTGGGGGGGGAGGGAGAGGGGAGGGAGGGGGGTAGGGGGGAGGGAGGGGGGAGAGGGGGGGATGGGAGGGGGGAGGGGTGAAGGGAGGAGGGAAGGGGGGGAGGGAGAGGGGAGGGAGGTGGGTAGGGGGGAGGGAGGGAGGGGGACCTCCCCTTTTCCCAGTACCCCTCTTTCCCCGTTGGGCCCGTCCTCGTAGGGTTTCCATTGTAACCGGGAGGAGGGGAGGGCGGGAAGGGGGAGGGAGGGAGGAGGGAGGTGTGGAGGGAGGAGGGGAGGTGGGGGAGGGGGAGGGAGGGGGAGGGAGAGGGGAGGGAGGAGGGGATTGAGGGGGACCTCCCCTTTTCCCAGTACTCATCTTTCCCCGTTGGGCCCGTCCTCGTAGGGTTTCAATTGTAACCGGGAGGGGGGGAGGGAGGGTGGAAGGAGGGGGGAGAGGGATGGAAGGGTGGAGGGAGGGGGGGAGGGATTGGGGAGGGAGGGATGGAGGGAAGGAGGGAGGGGGGAGTTAGGGGGGATGGGGGAGGGAGGGGGAGGGAGTTGGGGAGGGGGAGGAGGGGGGGAGGGAGTGGGGATGGAGGTGGGAAGGAGGGGGGATGAAGGGGTTGAGGGGGAAGGAGGACCTCCCCTTTTCCCAGTACCCCTCTTTCCCCGTTGAGCCCGTCCTCATAGGGTTTCCATTGTAACCGGGAGGGGGGAGGGAGGGAGGAGGGAGGTGTGGAGGGAGGAGGGGAGGGGGAGGGAGGGGGGGAGGGGAGGGGGGAAGGGGAGGGGGAAGGGGGGAGGGGGGAGGGGGGAGGGGAGGGGAGGGGAGGGAGGGGGAGGGGAGGGAGGGGGGTAGGGGGGAGGGGGAGGGAGAGGGGAGGGGGGAGGGGAGGGGGAAGGGGGGAGGGAGGGGGACCTCCCCTTTTCCCAGTACTCCTCTTTCCCCGTTGGGCCCGTCCTCGTAGGGTTTCAATTGTAACCGGGAGGGGGGGAGGGAGGGTGGAAGGAGGGGGGAGAGGGATGGAAGGGTGGAGGGAGGGATTGGGGAGGGAGGGAAGGAGGGAGGGGGGAGTTAGGGGGGAGGGGGGAGGGAGTTGGGGAGGGAGTTGGGGAGGGAGGGGGAGGAGGGGGGGAGGGAGTGGGGATGGAGGTGGGAAGGAGGGGGGATGAAGGGGTTGAGGGGGGAAGGGGGACCTCCCCTTTTCCCAGTACCCCTCTTTCACCGTTGGGCCTGTCCTCATACGGTTTCCATTGTAACCGGGAGGGGGGGAGGGAGGGAGGAGGGAGGTGTGGAGGGAGGAGGGGAGGGGAGGGGGGAAGGGGAGGGGGGAAGGGGTAGGGGGAGGGGAGGGAGGGGGATCTCCCCTTTTCCCAGTACCCCTCTTTCCCCGTTGGGCTCGTCCCCGTAGGGTTTCCATTGTAACCGGGAGGGGGGGAGGGAGGGTGGAAGGAGGTGGGAGGGGGAGAGGGATGGAAGGGTGGAGGGAGGGGGCAGGGAGTGGGGGAGGGTGGGATGGAGGGAAGGAGGGAGGGGGGGAGTTAGGGGCTGAGTGGTGATGGAGGTTGGGATTGAGGGGGGAGGGAGGGGGGGAGCGAGTGGGGATGGAGGTGGGAAGGAGGGGGGAGGAAGGGGTTGAGGGGGGAAGTGAAACCTCCCCTTTTCCCAGTACCCCTCTTTCCCCACCACCAAGCCCCCTCCGCAACGACCCCTGTTGTCCCCCTCCCCAGTCCCCATTCTCAGACCCCCCCCCCCCATTCTCTCTCTCCCCCAGACACACTCTCAGTGGTTTTTTCGAAACACTTGCCCCAGTGGCCCACGAGCATAGGGGCCCAATGCTGATCTGTGTATGTTAAGTGACTTGCAATAAAAAAAAATACTTAAAAAAAAGATAAGTGCTTTTTAAGTGCTTGTTTTGTAACATTCGCGGTCACATAGTGCTTCTCACTGCGATCTGTTAGTGGTGCTTTTCGAAACAATGTAGCACCCATCTCAAACAAGCATTGGGAGGATGGGAGGGAGGGAAGGGGAGGGAGGGAGGAGAGAGGTGTGGAGGGAGGGGGGAAGGGGAGGGGGGAACGGGGGGAAGGGGGAGGGAGAGGGGAGGGAGGGGGGATGGGATGGGGGAAGGGGGGAGGGAGGGGGACCTCCCCTTTTCCCAGTACCCCTCTTTCCCCGTTGGGCCCGTCCCCGTAGGGTTTCCATTGTAACCGGGAGGGGGGGGAGGGAGGGTGGAAGGAGGGGGGAGGGGGAGAGGGGTGGAAGGGTGGAGGGAGGGGGGGAGGGAGTGGGGGAGGGTCGGATGGAGGGAAGGAGGGACGGGTGAGTTAGGGGCTGAGTGGTGATGGAGGTTGGGATTGAGGGGGGAGAGAGTGGGGATGGAGGTGGGAAGGAGGGGGGAGGAAGAGGTTGAGGGGGGAAGTGGGACCTCCCCTTTTCCCAGTACCCCTATTTCCCCCACCACCAAGCCCCCACCGCAATGACCCCTGTTGTCCCCCTCCCCAGTCCCCATTCTCAGACCCCCCCCATTCTCTTGGAATAAAAAAAAATACTTTAAAAAAAATAAGTGCTTTTTAATTGCTTGTTTTGAAACATTCGCGGTTAAGTGCTTTTTTAAAAAACATTCGCGGTTAAGTGCTGGTTTTGAAACATTCGCGGCTACTTAGTGCTTCTGTCAGCTGCTTTTCGAAACAATGTTGCAACCATCTCACACAAGCATTGGGAGGATGGGAGGGAGGGAAGGGGAGGGAGGGAGGAGGGAGGTGTGGAGGGAGGAGGGGAGGGAGGGGGGAAGGGGAGGGGGGGAAAGGGGCGGGAGAGGGGAGGGAGGGGGGATGGGATGGGGAAGGGGGGAGTGAGGGGGACCTCCCCTTTTCCCAGTACCCCTCTTTCCCCGTTGGGCCCGTCCTCGTAGGGTTTCCATTGTAACCGGGAGGAGGGGAGGGAGGGAAGGGGGAGGGAGGGAGGAGGGAGGTGTGGAGGGAGGGGAGGGGGAGGGAGGGGGGAGGGGAGGGGGGAAGGGGGGGAGGGGGGAGGGAGAGGGGGAGGGAGGGGGGGAGGGGGGGGAGGGGGGAGGGAGAGGGGTAGGGGGGAGGGGAGGGGGAAGGGGAGGGAGGGGGACCTCCCCTTTTCCCAGTACCCCTCTTTCCCCGTTGGGCCGTCCTCGTAGGGTTTCCATTGTAACCGGGAGGAGGGGAGGGAGGGAAGGGGGAGGGAGGGAGGTGTGGAGGGTGGAGGGGGAGGGAGGGGGGAGGGGAGGGGGGAAGGGGGGGAGGGAGGGGGGTGGAGGTGGGAAGGAGTGGGGAAGAAGGGGTTGAGGGGGGAAGGGGGGGGAGGGAGGGAATAGGGGCCCCATGCTGATCTGTGTATGTTAAGTGACTCGCACAAATTTAAAAAACTGGCAGTTGCTTTTCGCAACAATGTTGCAACCATCTCACACAAGCATTGTGACGTCACAAGCTGAAGACCTTGAAAAAAAAGGTCAGAAAAAAAATTATGTAAATTTAAAGTAGTAAACACCCAATAGCAGCCGCTTGTCCATCGCGAGCTGATCTCTCATTGGTGCACGGGTGCCATTGTGACATCACGCGCTGAAGCCCCTTCAAGAAAAGGGTTAGAAATGAAAAATTTAAACTTTAATATCTCTCTAGCTTTAAAAAGGTAGCTTCAATTTGAACGAAAGTACTTACAATAGTTGCCCATGTTAATGGTGAATACGGCGGTACAAAAATCGTAGCGCTTTGGTGTACCGTCTGGGAGGAGTAGGGTTTGGCCCCTTCAAGAAAAGTGTTAGAAATGAAAATTTAAACTTTAATATCTCTCTAGCTTTAAAAAGGTAGCTTCAATTTGAACGAAAGTACTTACAATAGTTGCCCAGGTTAATGGTGAATACGGCGGTACAAAAATCGTAGCGCTTTGGTGTACCGTCTGGGAGGAGTAGGGTTTGTAAGTTATGGACAGAAATCTTCGGAATCTTCCGTACATACATACGGAATCTTCCGTATATACATACGGAATGTTGGACCGCAGAGTTTTAGTAGTATACTAGACCGAGTGGGCCCGTTGGGCCCGTCCTCGTAGGGTTTCCATTGTAACCGGGAGGGGAGGAAAGGGGGAGGGTTGGGGGAGGGAAGGGGGAGGGAGGAGGGGAGGGAGGGGGGGAGGGGAGGGGGGGAGGGGGAGGGAGAGGGGAGGGAGGGGGGTAGGGGGGAGGGAGGGGAGAGGGGGGGATGGGAGGGGGGAGGGGAGGGAAGGGAGGAGGGAAGGGGGGGAGGGAGAGGGGAGGGAGGTGGGTAGGGGGGAGGGAGGGAGGGGGACCTCCCCTTTTCCCAGTACCCCTCTTTCCCCGTTGGGCCCGTCCTCGTAGGTTTTCCATTGTAACCGGGAGGAGGGGAGGGCGGGAAGGGGGAGGGAGGGAGGAGGGAGGTGTGGAGGGAGGAGGGGAGGGGAGGGAGGGGGGAGGGGAGGGAGGGGGGTAGGGGGGAGGGGGAGGGAGGGGGAGGGAGAGGGGATGGGGGAGGGGAGGGGGAAGGGGGGAGGGAGGGGGACCTCCCCTTTTCCCAGTACTCCTCTTTCCCCGTTGGGCCCGTCCTCGTAGGGTTTCCATTGTAACCGGGAGGGGGGGAGGGAGGGAGGAGGGAGGTGTGGAGGGAGGTGTGGAGGGAGGAGGGGAGGGGGAGGGAGGGGGGGAGGGGAGGGGGAGGGGGGAAGAGGGGTAGGGGGGAGGGGAGGGAGGAGGGGAGGGAGGGGAACTCCCCTTTTCCCAGTACCCCTCTTTCCCCGTTGGGCCCGTCCCCGTAGGGTTTCCATTGTAACCGGGAGGGGGGAGGGAGGGTGGAAGGAGGGGGAGAGGGGTGGAAGGGTGGAGGGAGTGGGGGAGGGTCGGATGGAGGGAAGGAGGGAGGGGTGAGTTAGGGGCTGAGTGGTGATGGAGGTTGGGATTGAGGGGGGAGAGAGTGGGGATGGAGGTGGGAAGGAGGGGGGAGGAAGAGGTTGAGGGGGAAGTGGGACCTCCCCTTTTCCCAGTACCCCTCTTTCCCCCACCACCAAGCCCCCACCGCAACGACCCCTGTTGTCCCCCTACCCAGTCCCCATTCTCAGACCCCCCCCATTCTCTTGGAATAAAAAAAAATACTTTTAAAAAAAAAGTGCTTTTTAATTGCTTGTTTTGAAACATTCGCGGTTAAGTGCTTTTTTAAAAAACATTCGCGGTTAAGTGCTGGTTTTGAAACATTCGCGGCTACTTAGTGCTTCTGTCAGTTGCTTTTCGAAACAATGTTGCAACCATCTCACACAAGCATTGGGAGGATGGGAGGGAGGGAAGGGGAGGGAGGGAGGAGGGAGGTGTGGAGGGAGGAGGGGAGGGAGGGGGGAAGGGGAGGGGTGGAAGGGGGCGGGAGAGGGGAGGGAGGGGGGATGGGATGGGGAAGGGGGTGTGAGGGGGACCTCCCCTTTTCCCAGTACCCCTCGTTCCCCGTTGGGCCCGTCCTCGTAGGGTTTCCATTGTAACCGGGAGGAGGGGAGGGAGGGAAGGGGGAGGGAGGGAGGAGGGAGGTGTGGAGGGAGGGGAGGGGGAGGGAGGGGGGAGGGGAGGGGGGAAGGGGGGGAGGGGGGAGGGAGAGGGGGAGGGATGGGGGGAGGGGGGTGAGGGGGGAGGGAGAGGGGTAGGGGGGGGGAGGGGAGGGGGAAGGGGAGGGAGGGGGACCTCCCCTTTTCCCAGTACCCCTCTTTCCCCGTTGGGCCCGTCCTCGTAGGGTTTCCATTGTAACCGGGAGGAGGGGAGGGAGGGAAGGGGGAGGGAGGGAGGTGTGGAGGGTGGAGGGGGAGGGAGGGGGGAGGGGAGGGGGGAAGGGGGGAGGGAGGGGGGGTGGAGGTGGGAAGGAGTGGGGAGGAAGGGGTTGAGGGGGGAAGGGGGGGGGAGGGAGGGAATAGGGGCCCCATGCTGATCTGTGTATGTTAAGTGACTCGCACAACTTTAAAAAACTGGCAGTTGCTTTTCGCAACAATGTTGCAACCATCTCACACAAGCATTGTGACGTCACAAGCTGAAGACCTTGAGAAAAAAAAGGTCAGAAAAAAAATTATGTAAATTTAAAGTAGTAAACACCCAATAGCAGCCGCTTGTCCATCGCGAGCTGATCTCTCATTGGTGCACGGGTGCCATTGTGACATCACGCGCTGAAGCCCCTTCAAGAAAAGGGTTAGAAATGAAAAATTTAAACTTTAATATCTCTCTAGCTTTAAAAAGGTAGCTTCAATTTGAACGAAAGTACTTACAATAGTTGCCCATGTTAATGGTGAATACGGCGGTACAAAAATCGTAGCGCTTTGGTGTACCGTCTGGGAGGAGTAGGGTTTGGCCCCTTCAAGAAAAGTGTTAGAAATGAAAATTTAAACTTTAATATCTCTCTAGCTTTAAAAAGGTAGCTTCAATTTGAACGAAAGTACTTACAATAGTTGCCCAGGTTAATGGTGAATACGGCGGTACAAAAATCGTAGCGCTTTGGTGTACCGTCTGGGAGGAGTAGGGTTTGTAATTTATGGACAGAAATCTTCGGAATCTTCCGTACATACATACGGAATCTTCCGTATATACATACGGAATGTTGGACCGCAGAGTTTTAGTAGTATACTAGAAAAGAGGGCCCGTTGGGCCCGTCCCCACACCCCCCATTCTCTCCTCCCCCAGCCCCACCCTTACTCTCCAAGTGTGCCCGTTGGGGAGGGCCCGTTGGGCCCGTCCCCACACCCCCCATTCTCTCCTCCCCCAGCCCCACTCTTACTCTCCAAGATGTTTTGGGTTTTTTTCCTAATCAGATGTGCAGTACTTTGGT
Source organism: Rhinoraja longicauda (assembly GCF_053455715.1). Taxonomy (NCBI): domain Eukaryota; kingdom Metazoa; phylum Chordata; class Chondrichthyes; order Rajiformes; family Arhynchobatidae; genus Rhinoraja; species Rhinoraja longicauda. The sequence continues at coordinate 5,097 of NW_027602121.1, read as the reverse complement.
CAACGTGGGTTGTTTTTAAATGTGCTATACAAATAAAATGGACTTGACTTGACTTGACTTGACTTGCAATAACAAAAAAGACTTCTTGGAAGCTTTTCGAAACAATGTAGCCGTCACAAGCTGAAAACTAAATCCTTGCTGAAAAGTAAATGCTTTTCTGTAAACTTTTTGAAACAAATGTAGCCCCTTCAAGAAAAGGGTTAGAAATGAAAATTTAAACTTTAATATCTCTCTAGCTTTAAAAAGGTAGCTTCAATTTGAACGAAAGTACTTACAATAGTTGCCCAGGTTAATGGTGAATACGGCGGTACAAAAATCGTAGCGCTTTGGTGTAGCGTCTTGGAGGAGTAGGGTTTGTAAGTTAACTTCCGTACATACACACATACATCCATACATACGAACGCAGAGTTTTAGTATTATATAGATAGATAGATAGATAGATAGACTAGACCAAGTGGGCCCGTTGGGCCCGTCCTCGTAGGGTTTCCATTGTAACTGGGAGGATGGGAGGGAGGGAAGAGGAAGGGAGGGAGGAGGGAGGAGGGAGGTGTGGAGGGAGCAGGGGAGGGGGAGGGAGGGGGGGAGGGGAGGGTGGAGTGGAGGGGGGAGGGAGGGGGAGGGAGGGGGACCTCCCCTTTTCCCAGTACCCCTCTTTCCCCGTTGGGCCCGTCCCCGTAGGGTTTCCATTGTAACCGGGAGGGGGGGAGGAAGGGTGGAAGGAGGGGGGAGGGGGAGGGGGAGAGGGATGGAAGGGTGGAGGGAGGGGGGTGGGAGTGGGGGAGGAAGGGATGGAGGGAAGGAGGGAGGGGGGGGAGTTAGGGGGGAGGGTTGAGGGAGGTGGAGAGGGATGGGGAGGGAGGGGGAGGAGGGGGGAGGGAGTGGGGGTGGAGATGGGAAGGAGGGGGAGGAAGGGGTTGAGGGGTGAAGGGGACCTCCCCTTTTCCCAGTACCCCTCTTTCCTCCACCACCAAGCCCCCTCCGCAACGACCCCTGTTGTCCCCATCCCCAGTCCCCATTCTCAGACCCCCCCCCCCATTCTCTCTCTCCCCCAGACACACTCTCAGTGCTTTTTTCGAAACACTTGCCCCGGTGGCCCACGAGCATAGGGGCCCAATGCTGATCTGTGTATGTTAAGTGACTTGCAATTAAAAAAAAGACGTAAAAAAAAGATAAGTGCTTTTTAAGTGCTCGTTTTGAAACATTCGCGGTCACATAGTGCTTCTCACTGCGATCTGTTAGTGGTGCTTTTCGAAACAATGTAGCACCCATCTCACACAAGCATTGGGAGGATGGGAGGGAGGGAAGGGGAGGGAGGGAGGAGGGAGGTGTGGAGGGAGGAGGGGAGGGAGGGGGGAAGGGGAGGGGGGAAGGGGGGAGGGGGGAGGGAGAGGGGAGGGAGGGGTGATGGGATGGGGGAAGGGGGGAGGGAGGGGGACCTCCCCTTTTCCCAGTACCCCTCTTTCCCCGTTGGGCCCGTCCCCGTAGGGTTTCCATTGTAACCGGGAGGGGGGAGGGAGGGTGGAAGGAGGGGGGAGGGGGAGAGGGATGGAAGGGTGGAGGGAGGGGGGAGGGATTGGGGGAGGGAGGGATGGAGGGAAGGAGGGAGGGGGGAGTTAGGTGGGGAGGGTTGAGGGAGGGGGGAGGGAGTTGGGGAGGGAGGGGGAGGAGGGGGGGAGGGGAGGGGGAAGGGAGGGAGAGGGGGAGGGGGAGGGGAGGGGGGAGGGGGAGAGGGATGGAAGGGTGAAGGGAGGGGGGAGGGAGTGCGGGAGGGTGGGATGGAGGGAAGGAGGGAGGGGGGGAGTTAGGGGCTGAGTGGTGATGGAGGTTGGGATTGAGGGGGGAGGGAGGGGGAGCGAGTGGGGATGGAGGTGGGAAGGAGGGGGGATGAAGGGGTTGAGGGGGGAAGGGGGACCTCCCCTTTTCCCAGTACCCCTCTTTCCCCGTTGGGCCCGTCCTCGTAGGGTTTCCATTGTAACCGGGAGGAGGGGAGGGAGGGAAGGGGGAGGGAGGGAGGAGGGAGGTGTGGAGGGAGGGGAGGGGGAGGGAGGGGGGAGTGGAGGGGGGAAGGGGGGGAGGGGGGAGGGAGAGTGGGAGGGAGGGGGGGAGGGGGGTGAGGGGGGAGGGAGAGGGGTAGGGGGGGAGGGGAGGGGGAAGGGGAGGGAGGGGGACCTCCCCTTTTCCCAGTACCCCTCTTTCCCCGTTGGGCCCGTCCTCGTAGGGTTTCCATTGTAACCGGGAGGAGGGGAGGGAGGGAAGGGGGAGGGAGGGAGGTGTGGAGGGTGGAGGGGGAGGGAGGGGGGAGGGGAGGGGGGAAGGGGGGGAGGGAGGGGGGGTGGAGGTGGGAAGGAGTGGGGAGGAAGGGGTTGAGGGGGGAAGGGGGGGGAGGGAGGAATAGGGGCCCCATGCTGATCTGTGTATGTTAAGTGACTCGCACAACTTTAAAAACTGGCAGTTGCTTTTCGCAACAATGTTGCAACCATCTCACACAAGCATTGTGACGTCACAAGCTGAAGACCGTCTGGGAGGAGTAGGGTTTGGCCCCTTCAAGAAAAGTGTTAGAAATGAAAATTTAAACTTTAATATCTCTCTAGCTTTAAAAAGGTAGCTTCAATTTGAACGAAAGTACTTACAATAGTTGCCCAGGTTAATGGTGAATACGGCGGTACAAAAATCGTAGCGCTTTGGTGTACCGTGTGGGAGGAGTAGGGTCTGTAAGTTATGGACAGAAACTTCGGAATCTTTCGTACATACGGAATCTTTCGTACATACACACGAACGCAGAGTTTTAGTAGTATATAGATACTAGACCGAGTGGGCCCGTTGGGCCCGTCCTCGTAGGGTTTCCATTGTAACCGGGAGGGGAGGAAAGGGGGAGGGTTGGGGGAGGGAAGGGGGAGGGAGGAGGGGAGGGAGGGGGAGGGGAGGGGGGGGGAGGGAGAGGGGAGGGAGGGGGGTAGGGGGGAGGGAGGGGGGAGAGGGGGGATGGGAGGGGGGAGGGGTGAAGGGAGGAGGGAAGGGGGGGAGGGAGAGGGGAGGGAGGTGGGTAGGGGGGAGGGAGGGAGGGGGACCTCCCCTTTTCCCAGTACCCCTCTTTCCCCGTTGGGCCCGTCCTCGTAGGGTTTCCATTGTAACCGGGAGGAGGGGAGGGCGGGAAGGGGGAGGGAGGGAGGAGGGAGGTGTGGAGGGAGGAGGGGAGGGGAGGGAGGGGGGAGGGGGGGGGAGGGAGGGGGAGGGAGAGGGGAGGGAGGAGGGGATTGAGGGGGACCTCCCCTTTTCCCAGTACTCCTCTTTCCCCGTTGGGCCCGTCCTCGTAGGGTTTCAATTGTAACCGGGAGGGGGGGAGGGAGGGTGGAAGGAGGGGGGAGAGGGATGGAAGGGTGGAGGGAGGGGGGAGGGATTGGGGAGGGAGGGATGGAGGGAAGGAGGGAGGGGGGAGTTAGGGGGAGGGGGTAGGGAGGGGGAGGGAGTTGGGGAGGGGGAGGAGGGGGGGAGGGAGTGGGGATGGAGGTGGGAAGGAGGGGGGATGAAGGGGTTGAGGGGGGAAGGAGGACATCCCCTTTTCCCAGTACCCCTCTTTCCCCGTTGAGCCCGTCCTCATAGGGTTTCCATTGTAACCTGGAGGGGGGGAGGGAGGGAGGAGGGAGGTGTGGAGGGAGGAGGGGAGGGGGAGGGAGGGGAGGGGGAAGCGGAGGGGGAAGGGGGGAGGGGGGAGGGGAGGGAGGGGGATCTCCCCTTTTCCCAGTACCCCTCTTTCCCCGTTGGGCCCGACCCGTAGGGTTTCCATTGTAACCGGGAGGGGGGAGGGAGGGTGGAAGGAGGGGGGAGGGGGAGAGGGATGGAAGGGTGAAGGGAGGGGGGAGGGAGTGCGGGAGGGTGGGATGGAGGGAAGGAGGGAGGGGGGGAGTTAGGGGCTGAGTGGTGATGGAGGTTGGGATTGAGGGGGGAGGGAGGGGGGAGCGAGTGGGGATGGAGGTGGGAAGGAGGGGGGAGGAAGGGGTTGAGGGGGGAAGTGGAACCTCCCCTTTTCCCAGTACCCCTCTTTCCCCCACCACCAAGCCCCCTCCGCAACGACCCCTGTTGTCCCCCTCCCCAGTCCCCATTCTCAGACCCCCCCCCCCCCCCATTCTCTCTCTCCCCCAGACACACTCTCAGTGCTTTTTTCGAAACACTTGCCCCGGTGGCCCACGAGCATAGGGGCCCAATGCTGATCTGTGTATGTTAAGTGACTTGCAATAAAAAAAAATACTTTAAAAAAGATAAGTGCTTTTTAAGTGCTTGTTTTGAAACATTCGCGGTCGCATAGTGCTTCTCACTGCGATCTGTTAGTGGTGCTTTTCGAAACAATGTAGCACCCATCTCAAACAAGCTTTGGGAGGATGGGAGGGAGGGAAGGGGAGGGAGGGAGGAGAGAGGTGTGGAAGGAGGAGGGGAGGGAGGGGGGAAGGGGAGGGGGGAACGGGGGAAGGGGGAGGGAGAGGGGAGGGAGGGGGGATGGGATGGGGGAAGGGGGGAGGGAGGGGGACCTCCCCTTTTCCCAGTACCCCTCTTTCCCCGTTGGGCCCGTCCTCGTAGGGTTTCCATTGTAACCGGGAGGAGGGGAGGGAGGGAGGAGGGAGGTGTGGAGGGAGGAGGGGAGGAGGGGAGGGGAGGAGGGGAGGGAGAGGGTTAGGGGGGAGGGGGAGGGGGAGGGGAGGGGGGAAGGGGAGGGAGGGGGACCTCCCCTTTTCCAGTACCCCTCTTTCCCCGTTGGGCCCGTCCCGTAGGGTTTCCTTTGTAACCAGAAGGGGGGGGAGGGAGGGTGGAAGGAGGGGGGAGGGGGAGAGGGATGGAAGGGTGTAGGGCGGGGGGGAGGGATGGAGGGAAGGAGGGAGGGGGGGAGTTAGGGGAGGAGGGGTGAGGGAGGTGGGGAGGGAGTTGGGGAGGAGGGGGGGAGGGAGTGGGGATGGAGGTGGGAAGGAGTGGGGAGGAAGGGGTTGAGGGGGGAAGGGGGGGGAAGGGAGGGAATAGGGGCCCCATGCTGATCTGTGTATGTTAAGTGACTTGCACAACTTTAAAAAACTGGCAGTTGCTTTTCGCAACAATGTTGCAACTATCCTC